>NC_056745.1:461405383-461447883 GCF_019279795.1 Protopterus annectens
AAAGACAGCCAGTAAAAGAAAGAATAAGAAGTTCAAAGGTACAGGATATGAAATGGGATGAAGTAACAGCCAGTGAGATTGAAACTAAGTTAAGAAAATCCTCTAACTGGATAACCCCAGGCCCAGATGCAGTACCTAACTTTTGGCTAAAAGTATTAACATCTTTGCAAGAAGATTTAGCCATGAATAAAGACTATTGATATGTGCAACCTGAACAGACACCAGCATGGCTAACAACAGAAAAAACAATGCTCCTACTTAAGAGTGAACCTGCAAGCTACCCTAAAAATTATAGACCAATAACTTGCCTTTCGAAGACGTATAAACTATACACTAGAATTTATACCGACCAAGTTTATAGTCATTTAGAAGAAAACTCAATTATGGCAATAGAACAAAAGGGCAATAAAAAAAAGTCATATGGAGCAAAGGATCATTTGTTGTTAAATAAAGTCAGTAGTGGAGAACTGTAAAAAGGGGAAGAATCTAAGTATGGCATGGATTGACTACAAAAAAGCACTTGACAGTATCCCACATTCATGGATAAAAGCCTGCGTACACCCTATGCTGATAAACTACATTACAGCGACCATGAAACATGAAACAGTGGCAACCACTTTGCAGTTAAACCATGATAAAGGGCAAATTATTATTCCAGGGATAAAAATCCAAAGGAGGATATTCCAGGGTGACTCTCTGTCACCATTGCTTTTTTGCCTTGCTCTTAACCCATTAAGCTGTTTGCTTAACAGATTCGGTTATGGCTATAATTTCCCAGAAAGTAACAAAGTGTAAAGATTTCTCATCTTCACTTTGTTGATGATTTAAAACTGTAAAGCTCATCAGATGAGGAACTGAAAGCACAACTGCAAGTAGTCAAAACTTTTTCAGATGATATAAGAATGTCGTTTGGTCTTGATAAATGTGCAAAAGCAACCTTTAAAGCAGGATAGCTGCACCACCAAGAAAACATCAGTTTGGGACAAGAATGTAATATAAAGAACTTGAGCAAGTGGGAGTGTATAAATATTTGGGAAGTGATGAAGAATTAACAATAAAACATGAATAAATAAGAATAAAACTTAGTAAGGAATATTTTAGAAGACTTAAATTAATCCTGAAAACAGCATTGACATCTAGAAACAAATTCAAGCTATAAACCAATTTGCTCTTCTTGTACTAACTCACGGTTTTGGAGTGACTTACTGGCCCCAAAAGGTGTTCGATAGATTAGGCAGGAAAACAAGAAGGGTGCTTTATGCTCATCAAATGATTTATAAAAGTCAGTGCGTACCAAGATTATATATTCCCCATTCCAAAGGTGGTATGGGCCTCCTTGAAATTGATTACATGTATAGATCTGCAATTCTGGAATAGCATATATATCTGCTGACCTCACAAGACCCAAATATAGTGAAAGTTTTGAAACATGAGTAGAATAAATCTAAGAAGACTTCTCTTCTTAGTCTAGCAGAAGCATATTAGCATCAAGAAGGAATGGAAATCAAACCAGAAGTAGATAAAAATCAGACAGCAACTGAATGCGCCAAAAACAAAAAAAAAGAATATAAAGTGAAGGATCACATGAGAAGGCAAGAAATGTGGAAAAATGCATAAATATAGTTACAAGTATAGAAAACTCCTGGAAGAACCTCATGTTGATCAGGATTGAACACAGGAATGGTTAAAGAGAAGCAAATTCAAACCAAAAGATGAAAGGTTAATACTGGCGGCCCAAGATAGTGGGCTACATATATGTTGGTTTACAAAGTCCATTGAATATGTGGGAGAAACAGACAAATGTAGGTTTTGTAAAACAGAATTGGAAACAGTTGCTCACCTTGTTGCTGGTTGTGATATACTAATGACAGAAGGACTGTATACTAAAAGGCATAATAATGTGGCAAGACTGTTACACTGGGGATTGTGCAAACATTATAATATCGAAGTAGCTGAAAAACACTGGAAACATAAGCCACAAAGCATAACAGAAAATGATGTAGTCTACATCATATGGGATCACCCATTACCAACAGTTCAAAAGACAGATGTGAGAAAACCAGATATAGTGGTCCACAAAAAGAAGACAAAAGTAGCATTGATCATTGAAATCACTACACCCAGTGACTACAGTGTCTTGTGTACAGAGAGAGACACAAAGTTATAAAATATCAGGATTTGCAGGCAGAAATGAGAACAGTGTGGAAGAAAGATACCTAGACAGTTCCAATAGTAATAGGAGCAATAGGTCTTATAAAAAAAGAATATATAATCGTATTTAGACATGTTACCAATACATATAACTTCATACAAATTGCAGAAGGAGTCATTACTGGGCACATTGCGGGTGCTGCAAAGAGCACTTCTGGCTGTCATCAAAGATTGAAACAATTATAATTGCATGAACTTTAATCATGCTTTGACATAGGGATGGGGTTCATTCCCTTCATGGTATTAGAAACCCAAAATATTTGGAGAAATTTAAAAAAGAGTTTATTGACGCATACCATGCTCACATGGAAATAAGGGGGATGGGTGGACTACCAATCCCAGTGGCATGACGGTCTATGTAACATTAGCAATTATTGCTGTAGGGCCTTTCAGCATCTGATAAGGAGACACTTCAGTAGTTTTTTAGTAGTTAGCTTTGCAAATCCTACAGCTGTTTCTGATTCAATGCAAAAGCATGTGGAGGAGCATATTTGGCTTCCATGGACACAGAAGAGGAGAGAGCCACCACTGTGTGAGCATTCTATGATATAGCCCATTCCCCTGATTCCTGGGTGGCTATTGACTGTACCTGCAGCATTATCAAGGCTTCCATCTACTACCAGATGCCATACATTACATATAGTATTATTCACAATGTGAATGTGCACTATCCAGGCAATTCTCCCAGTTCCCACATCTGGAACACATGTGACCTATACCAATATTCTATGAAATCCAAGCATTGAAGCTGCACACATTTCATCACTGTTGAGTGAGTGTGTTTTGACTACTGAATGCCTGTTTCTGCTAGTTAAATGTATCTGGTGGCATATTGCAGTATGTTCCAGAGATGTGCATCAAGATATCCGTGGCCTGTGCCATACTACATAACCTGATGCTATAAAATCAATTACAACATGGGACTCCCTAGCTCTGCCTAACATACCTGTGACAGCAGTGGAGGAGGAGCCTGGTGAAGAGTCATCAAAGGAATGATGAGACCCAAAACAAGGCAGAGAAAGGGACAATATATCATAGCACTGGTAAAGAGAAGACATCTGGTCCCACAACTATGAACCATGGCAGAGGAAACTCAGAATAAAATGTTTTGTAAGGAATAACATAACCAAGCTATGGATCACAGTGCATTGACCGATCATGCTGTGTATTTGGCATTACTATACCACACAACCCAGAGGAGTGGACAGGACACAGTCATTCTCATTTTCACAGGTGAGTTGGGGAATAGTGACAGGATAGAGAAATGTTAGCATGAGTGGAGGGGGTGTGAGTGGTGGATGTGGTAGCCATGCACATAGATAATGGGGTCAGTGGAGTTAGGCAGGAAAATTTGTCTGGTTGTATCATGTGTCCTCATAGTGTCAGCACTGGAGACATCCTGTCCAAAGGATGGCATATAACACTGAAAGCTTGTATAAAAACCCTGATATGGCCCCCATATAGTGTTCCAGTAGAATGTTGGGGTCCACAATCAAGTGAACAGGTACAGGTAGGTGTTGCTCAGAGGAGAGCTACAAGGAGAGTGTGATGTCATTGAACTCCAGGAATCTGGTTAGCTTGCACTGGGTTGGGTACCCATGGTGGAGCCAAAAGAACATTAGCCATGTCCAAGGGATTGTCCATTCCCTGGGGCAGAATCAACCAAAGACAGTTTAGACAGTGAAAGTCTCTCCATAATTGTGCATGCCATCTGCATAAGCCTGGTGTGTGATCATGCAATGCACATCAGTCCCCTAGCATGTGGATAGTGTCCAGTTACCACATCCTCATAGATGAACTAGTCGACTTCAAAGAGACCACATATAGTGTTTCAGTAAAATGTTTGGGTCCACAATCAAGTGAACAGGTACAGGTAGGTGTTGCTCAGAGGAGAGCTACAAGGAGAGCGTGATGTCATTGAACTCCAGGAATCTGGTTAGCTTGCACTGGGTTGGGTGTCCATGGTGGAGCCAAAAGAGCATTAACCATGTCCAAGGGATTGTCCATTCCTTGGGGCAGAATCAACCATAGACAGTTTAGACAGTGAAACTCTCTCCATAATTGCATGCCACCTGCATAAGCCTAGTGTGTGATCATGCAATGCACATCAGTCCCCTAGCATGTGGATAGTGTTCATTTGCCACAACCTCATAGATGAACCAGTGGACTTCAGATAGACCAACAGTGCCCTCAGTAAGCATTTCTACTCCAGGTCCCTATGTCTCATGTTACTCTATATGTATTGCAGGATGTCCTGCAATCCCTGAAGCAGATGTAGTACCTCATGCAGGCCAGGCTATACACTCAACATCTCTGACAAGGTATTAGTAGTGTTCATCTCTAGATCAATGACCTCTACCTATGCTTTTTAATGCCATGGATAACACCCAGGTCTGGGAATGTTCTGTAAATCTGGCAGTAATGGCTATCTATGCACCGCTTCCTTCAGCTGTGTGTGCATACCTCAGAGGCAATGCTGCCAGTGCTGTGATGCCATCTGTGATGCTGGCATCTGTGTAGCAGGGGTGGGACTGAGATGGCTAACCATCACTGAACACAAACGATGATGGAGGTTCATCCTACCCCACCACCATTACCTCTGCTATGGGTAATATGTGTGTGCTCTCCACTCTTAGTGACAATGACAGTGCCACTGTGTCAACTGACTGTGCCATGTGCAAAGTGCAGTCAGACATGTTCCAACCTATTCTGCTTGATCATCCACAAGTGGAACCTGTGAATGCATTCAGATAACATACATGTGACTCCATCAAGCATGAGACACACAGACTGATACATATCAATTAGGTTCATAGGTTAATAGGTGTTTACTAGGCTAACAACCACAAGGGCCTTTTTAAGCCTAGCCATGCATCCCAAATCTCTGACAAGTTCTGGTACCATTGATAAGTATAAGCAGGGGCTTGAGAGATGAACCATCTACAAGCAGGGGCTTGAGAGATAAACCGTTTACAAGTTGCCTGTGTTCATTAGAGACATAGATGCCAAACCAGGGGTGAATTTCCTGTCTGCCATCCAATTGTTCAAGTTAAACTTGAATTGGGTTAGGGAGGAACTCTGCTTCACATGGATGGGGAGCCTGTGCCACAGACAGGGTAGTCTCTGGTATAATATCTGTCTCTCCAGCAGGACCTATTTATATCACAGACAAGGGTAAAGTATTTGTAACAGGGAATTCTGGTGCTCTTTGTTTTGTGGATATGCAGGAGGTCCATCAGAGTGAGGTTTGACAATGCCCTGTATACCAGGCATAGCTCTCCCCTCAAAAGCCCATAGGAGACATAATACAGGGACAGGGCCTTGAGGAGGACTGCATAGGACATGTTACTTATGCCCAGTATTCTCTTAGTCCGGAACCTCTGTAGACATTCCAATTGTTGGATATGCCTGGTTTTACCAAAGGGGGCATTGTACTCAATGATAGATTTGATGAATGACAAATACAATGGAACAATGACTTCCTTGGACCTAGATGCCATACCTCTGTTTATAAGTTGCACAACATACAATGATTTCCTCACTGCTATAGACACTTGATGGTCAAAGGCTAAATTACTAAGTCCCTGACTACTGGATCAATTCTAAGAGTTGTGTTGTCAATATGATAGTTACCCGGGGTGGATGACGTACAGAAGGATACTATTATACATTTCTTGGCATTTAGTTTTAGTCCATGGCTCTGACACCAGTTGTTTGTGTCAGCCCTTCCTGGAGAACATTTGTGTTGGTGTGGGATTTAATGACAGCTCCTAATTTCCAATAATCTGCAAATTTAGTCAGCCAAAGGCCATTGACATTGGTCTTGACTTCAGAGAAGTAAATGCCAAAAAGTAGCAGTCCAAGGACTGATCCCTGAATGACTCCACTTGTGACCTCTTTGTAGGGGTGGACTCCCCAATTCTAACTTCCTGGGTCCTGTCTATGAGCCAGTTGACTAGCCACCGGGTGACATATGGGTTTGTACCTCTCGCAAGTTTGTCAACAATGCCTAGGTGGGGTATTATGTCAAATATCTTGGTCAGGTCAAGGTAGGCAGTGTGAGCCCTTTTGCCCTTATCCATTGCTTTAGTGGCCTTCTCAAAGAAGTCCACCAGGTTGAGTATGCATGACCTACCCTTGACAAAATCAAACTGGATTGGGTCCAGTGTCTGGAGGTTTACTATTGATAATTTCCATGATAATTCTTTCCATTACATTTAAGACTAGTGAGACTTATGGGTCTGTAGTTCCAGGGTCTGTGGATGGCCCACCTTTGTGCAGAGGGATGACTGTTGCTGTTCTCCATTCATGAGGCATGAAGTCTGTTTGTAAGCTACAGTTAAACAGAAATTCCATAGGGTCTGATAGGTCATGTTTCATGCTATTAAGAAGGCATCCTGAGATATTGTTTGGGCCCATAAATGCAGTGTTCTTGGTCTTAGAGAGAGCATTCAGGACTTGTTCACTAGTGATAACAGGGGGAGTTATATCTGCTGGTATTTCCTGAGGGAATGTTGAGGGGGGGAGACAGGGGTAAAGCTGGAGCTGAATTTGTCAGCCAGTATGTTTGCTATATCTTCTGGTTCAGTATAGGTGGCTCCATTTACAATGAGCTCTGCACACCTATGTGTATTGCCTTTGAGGTTGCGGACATAGCTAAAAATACCTTGTGGTTGTCCTTTGCCTGGGAGGCCAAATTTACCTCAAATTTGGCTTTGGCAGACTTTATTCATCCTCTTAGTTGTTTGTTTAGTTTGATAGGAGTGCTTTTATACTGCTGGGTGCTGCACCTCCTAAATTTTGCCATGATTTTCCTTCTATTATACAGCCTATTGATTTTGCGATTCCACCAGGGTGGCTTGTTTTTTGAGTTAGTTCTGTACTTCTTCCTTGTGGGTACAGCTGCCTCTATGCAGCTATTAACATGCTTGAAAGGGTTTCTGTGAACAGTTCTGCATAGGCAGCAGTGTCCTCAGGGTTTATGTGGGTTTGAAATTTTTCTGGGTTATCGCTTTGTGTATAAAGACTGTAATAATGCATGTTGTCACTGATGCAGTCCCAAGATCCCTGGATGACAGATATGCATATGCATTTGTCTGAGTAAGCCATTCATTTGCAAGTCATTGGCATGTGCTACTACACAACTGATGCATCCCCAACAGACATTCAAACAGTTATCACCAGCCTAGCTCCCACATCCAACTTACAGCTAGGTATGAGAGGTCTCTCTCTTTCCCCAGTGAGATATACCAGAAATTATTTCCTCTCCATGAGAAGCCTTTGGAAAGGTGGTTAACCCTAGTAGTCAGCTGACAATTTCCTGTGCTTTGGTCCTTACAATCTATTTCAGATCCGTGACACAGCTATTCTACTATTTTATTTTCATATTATGGTCACCCACTGCGCTGATGACTCTCTTGAGTACCTGCCATACCTGGTCACAGAAAGCCCTGTCTGCTTTATCCTTATCAAGACTAAGAATGTCATGTGTCAGTACAGTCTGTAGCAGCACCTCCATATCCTGTATGGTGAACTTTCTCAGTTATTTCTTTTCCTTCTGTCCCATGCCAAGACCTATATACCTGTAGGTTACACATGTGGATCATTGTGTGTGTGTGTGCGTGTATGTGTGTGTGTGTGTGTGTGTGTGTGTGTGTGTGTGTGTGTGTGTGTGTGTGTGTGTGTGTGTGTGTGTGTGTGTTTGTGTGTCTGTGTGTGTGTTTATACTAGTTCACACAAACACACACTCATATGCATATGTGTGTATATGTGGGGGTATGACTGTCCATTCCAGCTGACAAGTGAATCTTACGGTCCTGATCCCCCTTATTGTGGCCACAGCCTGTGGGCTGTTATAGTGTACCCATTTTGACACTCTACCATAGTGTGATAGCTATGGACATGTTAGCCATGCTTGCAGACAGCAATGTGCCTGGTGCATTGAGTGCCAACCATAATCTGTGTAGCAGAAATATAGCATGGTGTTGCTACACGTACACAGCAGGACACTGATAACCCCTGACCATGTTATTTGTGCCCTATCAGGTTGGGCACCTGGAACTGCAACTTGTCCTGTCCTGTCCCTTGTGCCATGTCATACTGAGCCTCCCCCAGCCTATCAATATTCTGTCATGCCTTGCACAGTGTTACCCCACACTCTAATAGGCTCACAGGTTCATAGGTTTATACTAGGCTAACAACCACCAGGGTCTTTACAAGCCTAGGCATGCAACTCAACCCAGTTTTGACCCCAAGTTCCTTGGATGCCTATATGGAGGGGTATGTTATTGAAGAGGTAGCAAAGGGTTATGCGGGCAGTATGTTAGTTGGAGATGAATTTACTTACTGTAGACCTCTGTCCATCAGAGACATGGGGGACAGACTCTGGGTGAATCTGCAATTTTCCATCCAATAATCAAGGTTTTTTTTTGAATGGGGTCAGAGAAGAATTCTGCTTCACATAGATGGGGAGCTTATTCCATAGTGTGGGGATCCTTTGAGACACATATCGGTCCCTCCAGCATATTCTATTTCTGTTGCAGACAAAGTTCAGGTCCTTGAATCAAGTGTTTCTGGTGTTGTTTGTCTTGTGGATGTGCAAGAGAGCCATCAGAGCTGGATCTTAGGCTGCCTTATATGCTAGGTATAGATCATCTCTCAGTAACCTGTAGGAGACTGAGTACTGAGATATGACCTTAAGTGATCTATGTAGGACAGGGTATTCATACCCTGTATTCTCCTGGTGAGGAAACTTTGAGGGTGTTCCAGCTGTTTCAAGGGTCTAGTTAGGTACATACCAAAGGGGGCATTGTACTCAATGATGGGTCTGATAAAAGCTGAGCAGAGTGGTACTTTAACTTAGTTGGACCTGAATGCTGTACCCTTGCTTATGAGTTGGGCAGAATAGAAGGATTTTATTACTATGTTGCCTACATGTTGGCTGAATGCCAAATTACTGTCTACATATGTTCCCAGATCCCTAACTATTGGGTCAACTCTCAGGGTGTTTTAACAATGAAGTAATTAGCTTGGGTGGATGATTTTCTAAAATACACTATAATGCATTTCTTTGCACTGAGTTCTAATCAGTGGCTTTTGCACCAGTCATTTGTTTGCATTAGACTGTCTTGTAGAATGTCGGTGTCATGAGGAGAATGTATGATAGCTCCCAATTTACACCTGTCTGCAAACTTTGTTGGCCTTGTCTTCTGAGAAGTAGATGCCAAACAGGAGAGGGCCCAACACAGAGCCCTAGGGTACTCCATCGGTGACCGCTCATTTGATGGAGGTGGTCTAACTGATCCTGAATTCTTGGGTCTTATCTGTGCACCAGCTGGCTATTCAGTTAGTTATGTAGGGATTTATGCATAGTTCTGAGAGTTTGCCAACAATACCTGAGTGGGGTATTGAATCAAATGCCTTGGCCAAATCAATGTGGGTGGTATGTGCTGTTTTCCCCTCATCCATAGCCATATTGGCAAAGGCTCTTGCCACCCTCATAGTGCCTTTTTTAGGCAAGGCTCAAATGATAAACCTACCGCCCTAGAAAACAAAAATGGAAAAAAACTAAGTGCTCAATGCCAGAAGTCTAAACCTCAAGATGCACGCCCTCAAAGCCCTCCTCAGTATGGAGAACATCGATGTCTGTGCTGTGACTGAAACCTGGTTCAAGGCTCCTGAGAGCACCCCAGCACTATCAGGTTATACCTTATATCATGCGTTCCGGCCCCAAAATCCGGACCGAACCACAAAAGGAGGGGGAGTATCCATATTCATAAAGGATGCCCACACCTCCAGGTTAGTGGCAACGCACGAAGCATCGGAGACCATCCAGGTGCAATTAACCATAGGTAAAACTGCCCTACAGTTTGTAGCATGCTACAGACCACCCTCTCAAACTCAGGAAACCCACACAGCCTTCCTGAAGACACTGGAGAGTATGAATGTCTCTCCAAACACCATCATATTGGGTGACTTCAACTACCCAAACATAGACTGGGAACATTACTCAAGCCCCAACACCCTAGCCCAAAGGTTCCTGGAGTTCATAAACTGAAATGCTATGGAACAACTAGTCACCATTTCCACAAGAGGAGAAAATATACTAGACCTGATCATCACAAACATGGGGACAAAATGCTCCACACCGGAAGTATATCCCTCATTGGTGAGATCAGACCATAAATTAATCTCACTGGAGATCCACATCCCGCCCCCAACCCCAGCAAAAAAGACCACAGTGAAGAACTTCTCAAAAGCAAACTTCACACTTCTTAAGACTGGAGTGGTATCCTTCAAGGCCCCCGAGCCAGTGGAAACCACAACCCATGCTGCTGAAACCCTTACAAATGCCTTCTATGAGCACCTCCAGGAATGTATTGATCAAGCAATCCCTAATAAAATTAAGACCCTTTCCACCAAAGGCAGGCACCCGGTCTTGTGGACCCCAGCCATAAACAAACTCTACAACAAGAGGAGAAAGCTACTACATGACAGAGCAAAATCCCTAAAAGGGAAGGCATCTCTGATCAATACTAGCAAAAAACTACGATCACTCATAAAATCATCCAAGGCCAACTTTGAGAGAAAAATCGCTAAAGACACAAAAGACAATCATAAGGCCTTCTTTAGCTATGTTAGAAACCTGGGTGGAAACTCCCAGATATGCTCAGAATTAGTCCAAAATGATACAAAAATCACTGAACCCACAGACATTGCCAACATACTGGCAGACAGGTTCAGTGCAAATTTCTCCCCCTCAAAAGGAGAAATATCTATCCTACCAGAGTCTAGCCTCCCAAACATCTCAGATGCCCAGGTGAAAGCTGCTCTCTCTAAAGCAAAAAACACAGCATCAATGGGACCGGACGGTGTCCCCGGCTGTGTGCTACACGAACTCAATGAGGAACTAAACCCACACATAAGGCTGCTGTTTAATCTTAGCCTTACTACAGGATACGTACCCAAAGAATGGCGTACGGCAAATGTGGTCCCACTCCACAAAGGCGGTGCTTCTACAGACCCTGGAAATTACCACCCCATAAGCTTGACAAGCCTTATCTGCAAAACTATGGAGAGGATCATAATGGAACTCATAAATAAAGACATTGGGGACCTACAGACACTGGATCCTACCCAATTTGGCTTTGTCAAGGGCAGATCCTGCCTCTTGAACTTGGTCAACTTTTTCAAAACAGTCACTAAGGCCATTGATGAGGGTAAGGCAGTTCACACAGCCTACCTTGACCTAGCAAAAGCGTTCGACACAATACCCCACTCGGGCATCATAGAAAAGCTCACCAGCTTAGATGTAAACCCATATGTCACAAGATGGGTTGCAAACTGGCTCAAGGACAGAACCCACAGGGTTAGAGTTGCTGGTGCCATGTCAGACTCTAAGCCAGTCATGAGCGGTGTCCCACAGGGCTCAGTCCTGGGCCCCCTCTTGTTCAGCATTTATTTTTCTGAAGTGCAGGCAAACATAGGGGGATTGTGGCTGACAACATTTGCAGATGACTGCAAACTGGGCACCATAAATGACACTCCATCAGACACAGACATCCTCCAGAGAGGTCTCATAGAAATGGATAACTGGTGCCAGAGCCATGGCCTTAAGCTAAATGCCAAAAAATGTATAGTCATACCCTTTGGGAAAAACAAGGTAACCCCTAATTACCACATAGGTGGTAATCCATTAAACACGGAAGAAGTTATCAGGGACCTGGGGACCCAAGTTGACAGTAACCTCTCTTTTGACACTCACATTGCCAAAGTGGTTAGGAAGACCTTCTACATTGCCCACCTGATCATGAAGGGATTCACATCCAGATCAGGAGAGGTCATTGTACCCTGTACTCTTCACTTATCAGACCAATGATTGAGTACAACGCCCCATTCGGAATGTACCTTACCCGACACTTACAGCAGTTGGAAAGACCCCAAAAGTTCCTCACCAAAAGGATAAAGGGGCTCAAACATATGTCATACGCTGCCCGACTGAAGAAACTCCAGCTCTATTCAGTTGCATACCGTCTGCTCAGAGGTGATCTGTGCCTGACATACAAGGCCATGTCCAACCCGGAATTAATGGACATGCTCCACCTCAAAAAATCCAAATCCACCAGAGCCACGAGAGCAAGAGACTTAAACCTCAACACGGATATAAATAGGACATGCTGGAGGGACAGATTCATCACCCAGTGACTCCCTACACTATGGAACAGAATCCCAGTCCATGTGAGGCAGAGCCCCTCACTGACTCTGTTCAAGAGAAATCTTGACGAGTGGATGGGAGATCATAGGTTTACCCCGGGAATCATCTCTGTGTCACTGCTGGACAGAGGCACAGCAAACAAATGGGTATAGTATTCTCATCCTAAGGGGTGGTGAAAGCCACACACACTCTGGCTAGGCTTATAAATGCCCTAGGGCAGATAGCCTAGTATGAACCTATGAACCTATGAACCTATGGTGACCCTCTCAAAATAGTTTACCAGGTTAAGTATTCAAGATCATCCCTTAACAAAGCCAAACTGGGATGGATACAGTGTCTGTAGGTTGTTTGGCATTGTGTAGTAGACTTAGCATCTTTAGCTATAATTGCCTTCTGTTATCAGAGATATGCTGTACTCGTTACTGTTTTTTTATGTTTTCCAGCACTGCAAGGGGTCAAAGAAAATAGGATAGCTGGTCAGAGTAGGAGAGACAGCCTCTCCAGGAGGCAGAGTAAATGTTAATGTATTGCTTGCAGTAATGCACTGTTTAATAATCTATAACACACACACTATTAAACTGTTGCATTTGTGTCTACTTTTTAATTTGTTTTGTTTTTCTCAATTTATTTTCTTTTTTTTTTTTTGAAGTTTTCATAGTTTCATAGCTTCTTACTAGGCTATTGACCCTGAATGATCTTTAGAGGCCTAGGTATGCATTGCAATGAAGTTTTTTAGCCAGTGTAATTTAAATATGAATAATTCATAGCAGGGAGAACATTTACTTTTTATCCCTTTCCAAAAGGGACAGGAGTGCTACTCTAGGGATGAATTTGCAGTTTCCCATCCATTCGTTCAGATTACATTTGAATAGAGTAAGAGTATGTGGAGTGGAAGATGATTCCAAACTAGTGACATTCTCTTTGATCCATACCTGTCCCTCTAACATGTTTTATTTATGTTGCTGAAAATATTAAGACCTCTTCAGCAGATTTTCTTACAACAGTGGATACATGTTGATCACTGAACAATTCACTGTTTACATAGGTTCCGAGGTCCCTAACTACTTGATCAGTTTTTAAGGGTTTGTGTGGTGTGATAGTTGGTGATGTTATTCTTGCTAAAGGATTCTATTATGAATTTTTGGAGGATATGCCATGGTGCTGGCAGAAGTGAGGCAGCAGCCACTACACCTGCAACTGGATCTGTAGCAGTCCCTGGTCCTGCCTCTCTGCAGGATAATGAAGGTTAATCTGTGGAAGCTGGTCACATCTCAAGAGTGGGGACAAAGACTTGTCATCTGACAGTGGTGTGGAAGCCCCCCTTGGATCACCTGGCGAGAAGTGCAGCAACTATTGAAGACAGATGTGGACCAGCAGTCGGATGTCCTCAGTGGCTCCTTGGAGTACCTCATCATGCAACTTATAAAGTTACAAAGCATGCCAGCCCCAACCATCAGGCCCCCAGAGGTGAAGCCCACCAATGATGTCAGCCATAGAGATGACTGACTTTTGGGCAGGTTCACCTCTGGGCCAGTTTAGCAGGTTTTCCTCATTGCTTCTTATTCATCATCATTGCATTCCCCATCCATCTGTGTCACTCCCCATCACCAGTTGCCCACTCTCTGTTCATCAGTGTATCTCTCCTGTTGCCCCCAAAGACATCACTACCTACCCTGTCAGTTTTTGCATTTTATGTTTATTTTTTTTTTTGTCTATCACTGCTTCCTTTCCTATACCATCTTTCCTACCCACTTTTTCCCCTTGCAACCTCCCTCTCTACCATTCTGCGACAAATGAAATGAGCATCTGTAACAACAAAAAGTATACAATTTTCACCCCACAATATGCTTCCCTTCCTATTGTCCTTATGTGTTTTCCTCAACCTGCTCTTCCCCATTTCTGGCTGTTCTATTGCCCCATTCCCTTCCCATTTATATGATAAACTGAGCAGTCAATTTGCTTTGGTGCTCCTGTATGGTCTGCCTGCTGTGCTTATGTAGCAGCTGTGGGATGCTTTGACTTACAAGTGAATGCACATATGTCAGGCATGCCACCTGCATGTTGCTTTCCTCTGTGTCATGTGATCACTGTGTAGGGACAAATTTAAAATATTCATCTTATAAACTTAGAAAATTGCTAAAAAAAAAGGTTGTGCTACTATGTATTCTGAAGAACATGAAGTTGGAAATTCAAATGCCGGTCAATTTTACTGCGGACAGAACAAAAACAATTTTCAGCAGAGACGCAGGGATTAATACTGCAGACACGTCTTTGTAAAATGGCAGGGCACCAGAGGAAATCCACACAAATACAGGGAGGAGATGCAGACAGAAGCCACCCCAACCAAGAATCAAACCAGAAAACCTATAGCTGTGAAGCAACAATACTACCACTGCACCATCAATTATGCAAGGAATTAAACATTCAGAAACCTGAAGTCTGAAATTCAAATGCCTGTCAATTTTACTGCAGACAGAACAAAAACAATTTTCAGCAGGGATTAAAACTGCAGACACGTCTTTGTAAAATGGCAGGGCACCAGAGCAAATCCACACAAACACATGGAGGAGATGCAGACTCCACACAGAAGCCACCCCAACCAAGAACCAAACCAGAAAACCTATAGCTGTGAGGCAACAATACTACCACTGCACCATCAATTATGTAAGGAATTAAACATTCAGAAACCTGAAGTCTGAAATTCAAATGCCTGTCAATTTTACTGCGGACAGAACAAAAACAATTTTCAGCAGAGACGCAGGGATTAATACTGCAGGCATGTCTTTTTAAAATGGCAGGGCACCAGAGCAAATCCACACAAATACAGGGAGGAGATGCAGACAGAAGCCACCCCAACCAAGAATCAAACCAGAAAACCTATAGCTGTGAGGCAACAATACTATCACTGCACCATCAATTATGCAAGGAATTAAACATTCAGAAACCTGAAGTCTGAAATTCAAATGCCTGTCAATTTTACTGCGGACAGAACAAAAACAATTTTCAGCAGAGACGCAGGGATTAAAACTGCAGACACATCTTTGTAAAATGGCAGGGCACCAGAGCAAATCCACACAAACACAGGCAGAAGATGCAGACTCCACACAGAAGCCACCCCAACCAAGAATCAAACCAGAAAAACTATAGCTGTAAGGCAACAATACTACCACCGCACCATCAATTATGCAAGAAGTTAAACATTCAGAAACCTGAAGTCTGAAATTCAAATGCCTGTCAATTTTACTGCGGACAGAACACAACCAATTTTCAGCAGGGATTAAAACTGCAGACACGTCTTTGTAAAATGGCAGGGCACCAGAGCAAATCCACACAAACACATGGAGGAGATGCAGACTCCACACAGAAGCCACCCCAACCAAGAATCAAACCAGAAAACCTATAGCTGTGAGGCAATAATACTACCACTGCACCATCAAATATGCGAGGAATTAAACATTCAGAAACCCTTAAGTCTGAAATTCAAATGCCTGTCAATTTTATTTAACATTTTTTAATCAGGACAGTCTGACTTGGAACAAATAAACAATTTTCAGCAGAGGCCCAGGAAGAAATAATGCAGACATGTCTTTGTAACATGGGAGGACACAAAAGCAAACCCACACAAACACAGGGAGAAGATACAGACCCCACAAAGAAGGAACCCCAGCCAAGAATCAAACCCAAGAACCTGCAGCTGTGAGGCAAATGCTACTACTACACCATCAAATATCAAGCATTGCAACATTTACAAACCACAGATATTATGAGGAACAGATCAGATCGAATATGAGGCAAAAATCTGCAATTTTTTACAAATGGTGGTGGGTAGGGAACTCAAGTCTTTAACACCTGCATACAGGGTACAGGGTTCAAGCCTGAGGTATTCCCTACCACACCACCATAAGCACCTGGGGCATTTACACACACACACACCAGTAAAGCATAAGCACCATACAAACTCAAACTCCAGTAAAGCATAAGCACCATACACAAATAAACATTGTAAAATAAAGGTAAAAAGCACCATACACTTACCTGAATATATCCAGCTAACGTACATCCTTCCCGCGCAATACTCAAAGACCCAATGCTCCTTCCCGAGTCCTGACTGCTGCTCTTGCAGTCCGGGCGCGACCCATAATCCTAGCGAGTCTGTGTACTTTAAAAGTGCACAGACGTCTCCTTGTGTCCCCCTATGGGGACTGCCGGACTGCCTTGAGCATGCGCATAGACCGACAGTAGTCGGGACTACTGCGCATGCGCGAAGTCTGCAAAATTTAAAAAAATTTTTTTTTTTATTTTTCTTTCTATTTTCTATTTTGAGGGGGCTGCAGTCCGGCAGCCCGATGCCACGAGCCGCCCCCCATAGTTCTCTGTGCTATTTGTGACTTCCTGGAGCATTGTATATGAAAGTTCTATGGTCAGAAGTGAAAATGTTCATATCAAACTATTATACAAGGTATTATAGTCAAGAAAGGATACATTAGTAGCAAGACTGTTTACTGAGAGATTCACTTTATATGAGTAGTTGTAAACTTGTAATTGGGAAAGTAAAGAAAACTAAATAAATAAAACACGGACATGGTATGATGAAGTAGACTTCTCTTAGTTAATCGATTCTGAGGAATAATTAGAGATGGACTTTTAACACATGGGCAGATTTGCGGGTATGCCCACTTTTCTGAACGTGGTAAGAATTATTTGTTTTAATGGTGTAAAGGGATCCATAAAGGTTACCACTTAATGTACACTTTCTGTATTGAATAGCATCCCTACCGAATTGCCTGTGCTGTCTATTAACTCAGAAAGGCTACACTAAGTGTGGACTTAGTGTAGATGTAATGCTAATCTTTATGAATCCAATTTTATATGCATGAATTCTGACAAAACATGATGAAAGGCAGGACTATGTAAATGAGCATCAACAGTATAGTATTGTTGGTTAAACAACTGTGGTATAAAAAATATGAAGTGTCAAATGCCATGGAGCAATTTTTGGGGGAAGGGATCAGAATCTGCTAGACATCTGGTATAAGCTGTTTTCTTTTGATAACACAATAGACACACTAATGTCTGCAAAACTGGATATAACTCTTAATGGCTTTGTTAATTACCTAATAACATTAATATGGGGTTTTCATACGTTTTTGTTTGAGACAATGCATCTGTATAATGGGTGTCTATATGGAAGGTGTCAGGGAAGATTTTTTTGTGTTTGACAGTGAGTGAATTATATTACTTGACATGAATTCCATGACCAATTCACCTAAGCTGCAAATAATAATTTGATACATATGGACCTTAAGGACATGGGTTGAACACTACAGGAAACTCGTACGAATGTACAGAAACAGACTGTACCGGTAAGATGTTACTGGAGCAGAGTTTGCCTCCTCAATAACAGGAGAACAGAGAAGAGGAGTAATGCTATCAGTGCGAAATGTTGTCTGGAAGAGGTAGAGGAAACATTGACTGATGCGTAAGGTTTTTCCTGGAGTGAAGGGATATCTTGAGACATGGAGGGTAATCATATTTAGTATATATTCCATCCGGGACTATGTAACAGGCATTTAAAGAACAAATGAGATATATGACTGTTTTTCTTGAAGATCTGTTGCTTTTCTTGGAAAACTAGAACACAGTGATGAGTATTAATGAAGTTACAGGAGAGCCACGGGCTACATGATTATATAAATTAAGAAAATATGTCAGTCAATATGCTAAAATCATGCACTTCACACATGTATCAGTGTTAATACTAAAATAAAAATCCATGAGTGTAGCAAAGAAGAAAAATAACTAGAAGATGGACATCAAACATCATGCTATGTATAGATGATGTTTTTCAGCTATTAGATGAGCTGAACCAATTAAAGGCAAGAGTAGCTAAGAAAGTTTCAAGAATTAAATTTGTTTTTAACAGGTGGCTTCTTTGACATATGTGCAAGGAAAGGTTACCAGACTAATGTAAGTACGCTATCATAAACAAACTATGGTAAAGTATGCTTTACTGGATATTATTTATGCATTGAAATACGTAGAAGGTGAATCTAGAGAGCATTTTGTTGCAGATTTTGTTTGGCGTTATAATGTAAAAGGGCATTTACTTGAAGGTAAATTGATAAGTAGGTAGTGGGGTAAACCTGTGTGGTCTCATTAGTTGCTAAAATTATTTATTTGTAACAATTTTTACACTTGCTTCAAAAGCTAAACATTTATTATATTATATCTGCTATTATTAATGACTGTAAAAAACAGAACCATCCATAATTTCTTATTATAAGAAATTATGGATGGTTCTGCTTTTTACATCACTGGTTACCCTATTACAAATATTGTGGGGAAATGATTTGCCTTTTCACGTTTTTTAATTGTAAATTATATTACAGGAGTGTTCATTTAAATGCACTGTAAGATGTTCACTAGTTCAAAGATAGGACAAAATGAATGGTTAGACAATTATGGGTAATGATATTGTATTTTTCTTTTTATGTTTTTATGACACAGAATGGTGTATATATTTTATTCTTGTGAATGTCAATTAAGATATGACTGACAAAAAGTATGCAACACGATAACTAGCCAAGAAAAAAGATCAGTCAAGTGGTTTCTAGCAGATTTACCAACAGTAAAAAAAAGAAATCTGATGCCAGCATTCATGGAGCAACCGATAAAACTGGATACAGAATTAGATATGTCATACCCTAGTACTCTATTTTTCAATAGTTACAACCATACATTTCCAAGCAGCATGGAAGGTAAAAATTTTGGTAAATATTAAACTCTTATTATATTATACAAGCATATTTCTTACTGCTCTTTCTTTATGCAGATTGCTTTTTTCTGTGTACAAGACAGGCGTAAGGCTATGCTAGTTGCTGGAATGTGTTATATGTCACCTATAAATTGATGTGCTTCTTGGTAGTGTTTCATTGCCTTCTTTTACAATAGTTTTAATTCTCATTTATACGTTGCAAGTTATAGATAGGAGACTGAAGATAAAATTAAGTAAAATTAAATAAAAATATCATTCAGTCAAGAATCATTTAATTTATTTTGACATGTTCAATAACATGTCAAGATAAACTAGACACATGTAAGACATCAAGTTGCTAATGATCCGTTTTTATAATTCACCTGCATATAATGGAATATGCAGTATAGTACAGCACTGTAGCTCTCTGCTCTGCTCTATGCTCCAGTTCGACTCTCGTTTTATGTAGTCAATATTGATGGTTGTTTTGTTGTTTTTAATGTTCTTCTGCACAGCGATACATGCAACATGCTCCCAATATACAACTTTCAAAAAAACAGAAAATGAATGATTCTAAATTTGTGAATAATTGCAGGGCATACCAGAAGTCCAACTATCTATTTGATGACATCAAACACCATTTGTCATTGTGAGAATCACAAAGGATACATAAAAACAAAATATAAATGTGAGATAGGTCTGTTCACTTTTTAAAATTCTGCTTGTTTGTTTTTTTAATTATTATTTTTTGAGCAGAACTATGTAGCTGTAATGCACCATAATTACCAAAACATAGATTATTATTACTCAGACAATATAAGCTTGGTGGCATATTTACTAAAGGGGTATTTGCACATAATCTTTAAATCTGTTGTACTACCTAAAATGAGAGGTTAAGTATTAAAAGTATACACAAAGGATTATGGCAAGTAAATCCATGAACTGTAGTGCACACAGAGAGCAACAACAAAGAGAACACAACTGAAATATTGCATAAAGGTCTTATATAGTGTGTAACTTATTTAATGACTGAGTACAGCCAGAGAAACAAGACTTCAAAGTGGTTTGAACATAATAACTGGAAGCTGCACTTAAATCACGGTAATGCTGTCAGTGCAGCACATGACTGGATGATATTATTCAGTACTTCTTTATTATAGCAGCCCCCAGCGAAAGTCTTGGAGATGCAGTTCAGGGATTACGTATGTTATGTATGTTATGTATATTGTATTATGCATGTATTTATTTAACTGTTGGACCATTTCTGCCTGGTTTGTACTTGGCAAGACTGTTCTTGTGCAAAGGAAGTGGCATAGACTCACACTTGGCATATTCCTCAGATGTTGTTGCAGTATTTATTAGCCTTAAGATTTGGATTTGTGTGCATGTTTCCATGTTGGAAATGTTAGTGATGTAAAGTGATAGCAGAAGTATTTTTACCAAGCCTGTGATTTATTGTCTTTATGTAAGAGTGCAATTGATACTTCTCTCAGCTGATCTTGCTTTTTTTCAGCTCAAAATTGTTGATTTAGGGAGAAAAGGCAGTAGATTACACTTATTATAATGTCAGTAGGCTTCTTTCACTTAAGAAAATGCACATTAATTTGCATTCTTTTGTTCTGTCAACTTTTCACGTTGATAAGTGTCCCTAATTGTTTTGGGGTTTGTCTCTGATTGTGAAGATAAGAGATTGAAAGCTACAACTGTTCCTGTTTGTAAAGTGTTTGACAATAAGTTATTGGAGTGAGCTACGCTTTTTGTTTTTACTTTTAAACATGATGCAGGGTGCTGTATGTGGCACAGTTTAAATTAATCGCCCCAGTTACTCTTTACCTAACTATATTGCCAAGGCCGCTATTGCTGGGAGCCACTACAATAAAGAGGTACTGATTATTCAGTACTGAGGCATTTGTACAATAAAGAACTGTACCTTAACTTTCACTGCAGTAAGGATATAATAGATAAAAGGAACCTGGGAGCTATAAAGTGTGGGGGTAAATTCTCCACAAAGGGGGCATAGCCCTCTGAAGAAAATGTACTAAAAATACCCCAAATTTAAAGAATACAAGTATTCATCCTTGCATAGGATCAGAGGATCAGAAGAAGTTACTAGGCTAATGGCCCAAGGGCCTTTACAAGCCTAGCCAAATTTACCCTTGTTACCACAATCAGCACCTATTGCCCCTGTCCAAGAGGGACACAGGTGGAACCCCTGGGGTGAATTTACAGTTGCCCATCCAATCGTCCAGATTGTGTTTGAAGAGGGCCAATGAGGTGCTCCGTTTTATATATATATATATATATATATATATATATATATATATATATATTTCACACACACACACACACACACGTAAATATTTATATATATATATATATATATATATATATATATATATATATATATATATCATCATCATCATCATCATCATCAGGCCCCTTTTTCCCATTTTTTTCTACATGGGGTCGGCGTATTGTGTTAACTGTCACCAACTCTCTCAATTCAGTGCCACACTCTTGCCTTTTTCAACACTCATGCCTGATTGTCGCAGATCTTCATTCACACAATCCATCCACCTATTTGCTGGACCTCCTTGCTTCCTCTTACCTTCTTCCTGTCTGTCCCAAATCTTCCTCGCCAGATTGTCTTCTGCATTTCTACACTTGTGCCCAAACCACAGTAATCTGTTCTCTTTGATATTTTCTGCATTTAGAGCTACTTTGGCTTCTGCTCTTATGTCCTCATTTCTTTGTCTATCCCACAGTGTGCATCCTACCACCTTTCTCAAGCACTTCATTTACATCACCTCTAGCTTATTCAACTGTTCTGCCTTTACTGCCCAGGTTTCTGTACCATACAGTAGTACTGGTCGCATCAATGTCTTGTACACCTTGCTTTTCAGCTTCTTTGGCATTCTTCTGTCATAGACTTCACCTGATACTCTATGCCAGTTGGCTGCAGCCCCTCTGATTCTAGCTTTGACATCTTCATTCAGACTACCCTTCTCTTCAACCACCCCTCCCAGACACTTGAAGCTGTTTACCTGTTCCACTATCTTCCCTTCTATCTCTATTCTCAGCTTCTTCTGATTTCCCCAGTTTGCTGCCATTACCACCATCTTATCTGTGCTTAGTTTCATCCCGTGTGCCTTCAGATTTGCATTCCATTCTCCTCTCCTTTGCTGAAGTTCTAGCTCAGAGTCTGCCTGTGTACTGCTACATCATCTGCATACAGCAGCTTTGTTGATCTGTCCCCTCCAACCTGTTTGCTAATGTAGTTGATCATCAGTATGAACAGCAGTGGTCTCAGAGCTGAATCCTGATGTACACCCACTCCCACTGGGAACCCCTCTGTGAGGCTAAACACAGTTCGTACTTAAGTCACTGGGTCCTTGTACATAGCCTGCACTAATTCTACCAGTGTTTACGGGACTTCAAACCACCACAGTACTGCCCAGATTAGCTTTCTTGGTACCTTGTCATATGCTTTCTCCAAGTCTAGGAATGCCCAGTTGGACTCTGTCCTCATTTCTAGCTTCTTCATAAGTATCTGTCTCAGTGCAAACATTTGGGTCAATTGTGCTGCATCCTGATCTGAATCTGAACTGTTCATCTACTATCTTACATTCTACTACTCTGCGCATCCGTTTATCAATCACTCTCTCCAAAACTTTCATGCAGTGTGGCAGGAGTTTGATCCTGCTGTACTGTCCACAGTTGTGGATGCCCCCTTTGTACTTGTACACTGGCACAAGTATGCTTATTCTCCAGTCATCTGAGATACGTCTTTCTCTCCACACTGCTATTAGTACCCTCAGGAGCCATTTCTCCCCTATCTCACCCAGCATCTTTATATCTGCTGTCACCTCATCTGAGCCTGCTGCTTTCCCTGACTTCATCTTCCTTAGTGCTGTTCTTACCTCTTCTAAGGTGGGCTCCTCTTCTTCTCTAATTGTAGGCTGTTTCTGTGGCAGTACAGCTTCTGTGGGGTTTTCTTCATTCAGAAGCTGCTGGAAATACTCCTTCCATTTGCCTTTGATGTCCTGTGGACTGGTAAGCAGGTTGTTGCTGGTATCCCTTATGAAGGGTGTCTGACTATCTTCTTTATCTTTCTGTCTTTGCCTTGCAACCTGATATAGTTTCTTTGTGCCCCTTACTGAGTCACTTTCCAGAAGTTGGTACAGTGCCACCGATGCCCTATTGTTTGCTATTGCAACTTCTTTCTTAGCTTCTTTGTTAGCCAACCAGTAGTCCTTCCTAGCCTAGTCAGTCTTTTCTATCTCCCATTTCTTCCTGCACTCCTTGTTTCTTTTGATGACTTCCTGGACTTCTGCATTCCACCACCAGCTTTCCTTATGTACCTTATGTCCATACCTGGCTCGGCTACATATCTTTTCTGTAGTCCAAGCACAGGCTGTTTTTAGGCGCTGCCACTCCCCTTCAACTCCAACTATTTCCTCCTCTTCTTGGGTGCTAGAGCCCTGAGTAATTCCATGAACTGTTGTACTTTCTCTCTAGTCAACTTCCAGGTCTTCAGCCTGGTCTCTGTTGACCTTATAGCCTTCTCTGACCACTGCTTGCAGCTGATTGTGGCAACTGATGGTTTATGCTGTGGGCTGACTGTTTCACTGGGGATGACTTTGCAATCATGGATTCTACCCGAGTCCTTTTTCCTTACTAGGAGGAATTCTACCTGAGTTGCATGTTGGCTACTCTTGTATGCGATCTTATGACTGTCTCTCTTTCTGAACCATGTGTTGGGTACTATCAAGCCATTTGCCAGAAAGAAGTCTAGAATGGCTTTTCCTTCTTTATTCCTGTTACCCCACCCATGTGGACCCAGGAAGTCCTCATATCCTGTTCTGTCTGTCCCGATATGTGCATTCAAGTCACCCATTATCAACACCGATTCATGTTGTCCTGCTTTATCTAGTAGGTCCTGTCTGAATGCATTCTTTTCCTCACTATCACAACCCTGCTGTGGAGCATATGCTGAGATTATGAATACTGCCCCTATCATTACACTGGAGTCGGACTGCCATGAGTCTATCATTAATTTTGATGATATCCCTCACTGTCTTCTGAAGCCTCTCTCTGTAGCCTGTCCCCCACCTGTATAGTAGAGTCTGGATCCCAAGCCAAGTGGCTTTGCTGCACTGCCCTTCTATCTCATCTTTTGGATAAATAGGATGTCCAGCCTCCTCCGTATCATCATGTCATCCACTTCCAAGCTGCATCCTGTCAGTGAACCTACATTAATCTCAGTTCATGTTTGGCACGTTGGTTGATTTTAATTCCAGCTTTCACAGGTAACCCAGGCTGGGCAACTAGATACCGGCCAGCCAGTGATTATTGGCCTAGGGCTGCTGGGCTTTATGGCAAGCACACACACTGGTCAATAGGGGCACATATACCCCTTCCACCATTAGAAAGGGTCCCTGGCATGGGTGAGAGTAGACCAGGTCCTCAACCCACGTATCACCGGTAACTAACCATTCCCATTTTTGGCGACATTAGTCAACATGACCGAATCACCTAGAGCCATATTTTATACAATCAAGTGGCTGGCCCTGACACGGCACACAGTCTGTCATTCATGTTCTCCTATCTTGAGGATACTGCACACCACAGTAGATGCCCAAAGCTGTTGGTCTGTACAACTCTTCCCCCTACAGGGCACCATGTAGAGTCTGCGCTGCTGCCCACAGCTCCATTTATTGGTGAGTTTGAGACGGAAACACACAGCATGTTTTTCAGACATGAGAGAAACCCCACAGAGACACAGAGAGAACATGCAAACTCCAAACAGACATTGGTCGGAGGTCAGGATCAAACTTTGTACCTTGTGCATGGGAGGCGAAGACCTTAACCACTAAGCCATATATACATATGTGTGTTTGTGTGTTTGTGTGTGTGTGTGTGTGTGTGTGTGTGTGTGTGTGTGTGTGTGTGTGTGTGTGTGTGTGTGTGTGTGTGTGTGCGTGTGTGTGTGTGCGTGTGTGTGCGTGTTTGTGTGTGTGTGTGTGTGTGCATGTGTAACTACATCCATGGATAGGATAGATATACAAAATGCAGACACCAAACTGTCAGAAAAATTAACAAGTAGTATACGAATTAATACAACCTTCTATGCATAACTTAAAAATAAGAGATAAGATGCTTCTTTATTGTATAAAACTTTAACTGGCATGATAATGTAACATCTTTGACTGACACACTGGTCTAAACATAAGAAGAGGTAGAACAAAATAATAAGTCACGCACCTTCGGTTTGTATCAAAGGTACCAGCAAAGCAAATTCCATACATATATTAAATACAACTAATTTTTCTCTAGCACCAGTAACAGACCATAATCTCAACTCAGCTCCTCACTCCAATAAATGAATCCTGTCACTTGAAAGATCCGGACTACATTCGCCACATCAATTTCTGAATAAAATAACGAGGAGGTAAATAACTCTTAATTACCACACCACAACAGGCAGTGACCTAACATAAATGCCAAACAGGGTGATTTATAAACAGTGTCAGAATACATGACACCAGCGAACTTTCATATAGCTTCCTAAAAGACAGGTTAACATCACACGTTTTTCACTGCTTTCTTTAATATACCTCTAACCAAGTTCACCTGCTTATGGTACTATGAAAAACATATAAATTAAATTAAAGAAATAGCTCAGCTTACTATCACACTCCTTATCATGATTTTCTAACTGTTTTTTCTCCAGTAGGTTGCCTCCTGTATGATCATTTACTCGCCATCCTGTTGCATACAGCAGCTACAGAACACAGAAACAAAGACCACTGCTTCTTCAAAAGCTGTTAATGCTGCCTACTGCAGAGCATTACTCTTGGTACCACCGTAGTAGTGGGGACATACAAGCATATCTTACAGTGCTGTGGCAGGGAGCAGTCATTATACTGATCTTACCTTAGCAATCCCCTTCATTAAATTTTATTTAAGTTTCAACTTCATAAATGTACTAGTTAATGATGACATTAAATTAATATTGAAAAAGGGATGCGCAGTTTGTTATTTATTTTCAATTTGTTAAATAGTTAAGTACACTTAGCCAAAGACCATTTATAAGCATATCATGGGCCAATTAGGCATGCAACAAATAATGTACAATCAATAAATGAAACAGTCAATATAAGTAATGAATAACAGTCAGGCATATAACTGATCAGACGTAATGCAGATCCAAAGCAATAAACACAAACAATGAATACTACAATCATTTCCAAGTAATGCATAAATCACGTGCAAAGTAAAAATACAGTGCAATGATGCAAATATTTGGAAAAGCAGAACAGGGAGACAGAAGTCTGAATGTTATCATAGTTACAATATGTACAGTGTTGTTTCGTAAACAGTTCATATTAGCAATGCTCCCAGGTTCCTTTTAATTGCTATATAATAACTGTGGGGTTGGTAGATGTTAGCATGAGTGCAAAAACACAGTTAATAAATCAATATTTTTCAAATTATGACAACTTGAAATTCCTATCCTCAAAAATTTGAGTGGGGGGTCTATACAGGAACATAAAGAGTCCAGCTGTCTTTTGCTGGGCAAAACTAAGGCAATCCTTTCATTACATAGCAATGAAAGCCAAAGCAGATTTCTTTGTTGTACAGATATGTCTCAGTAATGAGCAATTTCATCCAGCCACCTGTTGCAGTGACAGCATTAGAGTCATTTAAGTGCAGCTTCTAGTGATTTGCAAATCTTTCTGGTCTGTTTATTTGACTTCACTCAGTCATTGTATAAGTTTTACACTAGACAAAGCCTTTATATAGCTGTCAGCCTCATTGTGTAGCAGTGTAGTTAATGGATTTATTTCCCATATTCTTTGGTGTATTATTTTAATAATTAATTGAAAGGACAGTCATAAAGAGAGAGAGAGAGAGAAATGTTGCTGCTTTTCTCTTTTGTTTTCAAAATACTGACATTCATAACATTTGTATTTTATATCACATTCTGCTACAAGCACTCAAGTCTCAAGTGCTCAAAAACCACCGCCCCAAAGTCAAAGACTCCAGTGTCTTGATACTTAGTATGAGTTAGAACAAGCAGCCGTAGGAGGGGAGCAGAAGGGGGATTTTAGGGTTAGAGAATATGTGGATGGATTTTAGCGTTAGGCTGCAGGAAGAGGATTTCAGGGTTAAGGAATGGGAAGGTAGTTTTAGGGCTAGTGAGTGGGAAGGAAGATTTAGTTTTAAGAAGTAGGAAGGCAGTTTTAGGGTTTAAGACTGAAAAAGGAGCTTTAGGGTTAGTGAGTGGGAAGGTAGTTTTAATTTTAAGGAGTGGGAAGGTAGTTGTAGGGCTAGTGAGTGGGAAGGGAGTTTTAGTTTTAAGGAGTAGGAAGGCAGTTTTAGGGTTTAAGACTGGAAAAGGAGCTTTAGGGTTAGTGAGTGGGAAGGTAGTTTTAGTTTTAAGGAGTGGGAAGGTAGTTTTAGGGTTATTCAGTAGGAAGGGAGTTTTAGGATTAGTGAGTGGGAAGGGAGTTTTAGTTTTAAGGAGTAGGAAGGCAGTTTTAGGGTTATTCAGTAGGAAGGGAGTTTTAGGATTAGTGAGTGGGAAGGGAGTTTTAGTTTTAAGGAGTGGGAAGGTAGTTTTAGGGTTAGTGAGTGGGAAGGGAGCAGAAGGGGAGTTTTACTGTTAGGGAATGAGGACTTGGATTGGATCTGATGGGGATTTTAGGGCTAGAATTAGGGCTGTGGTAGGGTTCTACAGTTTTATAGGATTGGGAGTAGAAAAGGGAGATCAAGTTAGTGGGAGTTTGAGTACTGGCTTTTTTGAGCAAGTGGTGGAATTCAAGCGTGTCGTGAGTTACTAGCACATGATCACCTGTAGTACACCTTTCTGCATGTAGTATTTCTAATTTACTGCAGTGTTTGAACCTTTTTGTTGATGTCTTTTTGATCTTGGTGTTACCACATGACCCTGACATCAGTCACAAAAAGTCTTGTACCAGTCCATTTATCCTGGTAAACAAACAAACAAACAAATAAACAAACAAACAAACAAACAAACAAACCATAAATAGATTTTTACAATATGCTTTTAAGGGTTTTATGGAAGATATCAGGGATGGTAGACCTCCTAATGTTTTCAGGTATTTTATTCCTGTTTGATGATGCTAATGTGGCAAATTATTTTTCTGCTATAGGGTATCTGTAGGATGGGTGGGTGAGAAAGTTGTCATCATTTTTTTCTGAGAGAGTATGATGTCTTCCTAAAATGTAGGAGATTTTTAAAAGTTGTGCTAGTACCTTTAGAGGCTGCATCTGCATATGGAGAATAATCAGTATAGATCAATAGGCTAGTATTAACCTATGAGCCTGTGAAATTATGAATCAGGGAGTTCTTGTACTTAATTACTGATAAGCTTATTAAGGGGGAGCCTGCTACTGGAGTTAACTATTTGCGTCAACTTTCTACTTACTGAAGTGTGATGAGTTAGGTTTCATAGGACCCTGGAAGTCTAGATTTATACCACCTATTATAATGTTATGACTGGTCTCACTGACTAATTTGTCTGAAATTGTTTCTAGTCTAGTAATGGAGGTGAGTGGAAGTGCGTAATATTGTGGAGCTAAAGCTGAATATTTTGGCAGACTTAGAAATGGTTAGTTGCAATAGTGTCCAACTGGGCTCATAATCCTTTCTACAGTTACTTTTATCTGTGAAGGTAATGTCCAGACTAATATCATTTTGACTAGGGTGATCAATGTTCACTCTAAACCCATGCCTTGGGGCAGGCATACTATCAAGAAATATAGAATAATAACTCATAATAAAAGGGGGAACCAAGATGCCTGTATTAGTCAAGATTCTATTATAGCTTGTTCAGATGGGTTGTAAGAGCAGAACAATGTTTTACATTGAGCCCCTCTTTAGACTGTTAGACTGTTTTAAATATTGTAGTTGTAACTTTCTCCTTTGCCAAAACCATATTGAGGGGATGGGTGAGAGGATGTTAAAACATTCCAGTACCTCGTAAACACTTTGATAGAAATGTTTTTATAATTTTTGAAGTCAGCATATAGTTTATCATGTAGCTCATGTTCCTATACAACAGCTGGCTATGGTTTAACAAGGGTTCATAGGTTCATAGGTTCATAGGTAGGTACTAGGCTATCGACCCAAGGGCCTATGTAAGCCTAGCCAACAAGGTTCCCTGGCTTACGCCACCCAAGAAAGTTATTTTCCTGTGCCACTGTCAAGCAGAGACACAGAAGTGATCCCCGGGGTGTATTTCCTATTTCCCATCCACTCATCAAGATTTTTCTTGAAGAGTGCTAATGAGGAACTTTGCTTGACATGGATGGGTAGCCTGTTCCAGCGTATGGGAAGTCTCTGGGACAGGAATCTATCCCTCCTGCATGTCCTGCTTATTGTGGTGACAAGGTTAGGTCCTTAGAGCGTGTAGTTCGAAGGGATTGGGATTTCTTTAGGTGTAGCATGTCCAATATCTCTGGGTTTGACACAGCTTTATATGTTAGGCAGAGATCACCTCGGAGTAGGCGATATGCTACAGAGTAAAGCTGGAGTTTTTTGAGACGGTTAGTGTAGGGCATTTGTTTGAGGCCAGTAATCCTCTTTGTGAGGTACTTCTGTGGCTTTTCCAGCTGCTGCAGATGTCTTGTGAGGTACATTCCAAAAGGAGCGTTGTACTCTATAATGGGTCTAATGAGTGTCGAGTAGAGGGGAACAATGACCTCTTTTCTCCTGGATGAGAACCCTTTTATGATGAGGTGTGCCATATAGAAGGACTTCCTGACTACTGTGGCAATGTGACTATCAAAGGAGAGACTACTGTCCACCTGGGTCCCAAGGTCTCTTATCACACATTCGGTGTTAAGTAGATTGCTGCCTATGTGATAGTTCATGGGTACAGAGTTTTTACCAAAGGGGATGACACTGCACTTTTTGGCATTGAGCTTGAGGCCATGGCTTTGACACCAGGCATCTGTCTCAGCGAGGCCCTTCTGTAGGATGTCCATATCATTTGGGGACTTGACTATGGCTAAACATTTGTTAGTACTACTACACCTTTCACAATAGCGAATAGTTCACGTAAAATGTTTACATGCAGCATAAAAGATGCGTAACAGTTTTTAGATATTTGGGATTAGCATGAAGGTTAGAGTGTTTATCTCCTAGACACAAACTACACACTTTGGTTCACACCTTTGATCATTGTTTGGTTATTAGCTAGATGTGTAATAGTCTGCAGATTGATTACCTAGTAATTACACATGCGCTACTCACATTTAATTTGGTATCAAAACTGTGTGAAAAACTGTTCTGCTGCTATGAAATTACAGGCAATCTCAGCCCAGAAGATGCATGTACCACTATTTGTTTCTTCCCTCGATCACTGAGTATTATACTATTTTAATGTGACCTAGTGTTTTAATGTTTTGGCATTTTGTTTGCAATGGTAGAATTAAAATATTGTGTTGCTGCAGATGTATTTAAGATGTAACATTTGAATGCGTAAGCAGCATCAAGAAGCAACAGTCAAGCATTTGCAAAAAGCTTTACAATTTTTTCTTCTCCTGATCCCCAACTCAACTGTCCAGATTTTCGCAGAATGTCCAGATTTTTGGCTCATATTTTTGGTCTGTTCCTCATAAAATTTTTGGTTTTCTGGCAAATCACTCAGATGATCAGAGGACTGAAGGTGCTAAATAATGGCATACATTTCAGTTTCAGACATCAAATACTTCAAAAAATGTATGTTAAAATGAACTCTTACTTTAGCAACTTTCTAAGTTTATAAGAGTGATATTTAAAATATGTCCCTATTTTGGGGCTTTTGTCCCCCATTTTGTTTGGCTTAGTCCAGATGCCTTGCTCTAAGAGATTGAGAGGTATGATCACACCTCCTTCTCATTTGCCTAGTCAGCCTCTTTGTTCCCTTAGAGGTAAAATTCCTACAACTCATTTCTTCCTCCCTCAGAGATGAGGGTCAATTGGTGGGAGTGGTCCCATCAACCACTGATCTTGAGGAATTGAAGAGAAGGTTCTTATGTGACTCTCTGCACATCCCACTTCTAAAATAAGTGTTCACAGAATAGCACTGCCCCTTGAAGTCAAAGTACCTCATGCAAACTCTGGTTCCCTTCAGCGATTCTATGCAGAGTTTGCACTCCTGGCATGCACTGCCTGCCCCCACCGAGAGGAGTGATCAAGCTCCTTCCTCATCACTCCTGTCCCTTCTCTAACCAGATCCTCCAGTGCCCAAGTCACTAATTGAACAATGCTTACCTGGTTCATAACTTAAAACATTATCACTCTATGCCAACTCTGCTTAAAAGTAGCTTTACAAATTATCAGTTTCTGCACTGCTTTGTTTACTGCAACATCGGTCTAAAATGGGTATACTTATTTTTAACTGACTTTTTGATCTCTGAATAGTTAGCAGTTCCTTTTCTGTAGTAAGTCTTTAGATATTCAGAGTATTTCCAAAGGAGAAACAGATGCAGGTGACTGGCTGCATATCAAACTTAGACTATGTATTCTGTAAGGTAATGGTGTGGTAAAACGTAAGTCTAGGTACACAGGTGAGATGCAGTGCCACCTGTTAATAGGGGCAATGTAGCAGCTGTATCTGAAGGAGCTGTTTGTTTATTCAGATCAACATTAGCAGGAGTATGTTGAAGGAGTTAGGAGTTAAATGTACTGCATGTGCTCACACAAATGAATAATGGGTAATAAACACTTCACTTTTCACAGTTATAGGCAAAAATGTAGTAATCCAGATTATAATAAAGATTGAATGGCTGCCTGCAGAATGGATAGATAAATAAATAAGATCATGATCAGTCCAAGCAACTGCAAAACAAACGAACTAAAGCATTTTAATAATCCAAAGGTGAAACATCCAGTAAGTGCTTTTGAGTAGACAAATAAATAAGCATGATTTCCAAATAGCAACTGTGCATCAAAGAAGCAGGCAGATGAGGGCATAGGTTGGGAGGGTGTTGCTTTCATCTAACAACAATAGCTAGTAATCTACATGTAAATTTAGGCAGTGTGGTGGAATATGGAGTTAAGCAGGAGTATAAACAGTGGTGCTTTGATTACATGGTTGTAAACAAGTTTATACACATAACAATGTAAAGTGGTGTTCTGCAGAATTTCTAAGGAAAGGGGAAACGTGAATTTACTGAAGGCATACACATTACAGGATAGTAAGTCAAACACTAGGATATAGCATGCAATACTGTCATGATGCTGTAGTGCAATATTCTTCAGCAGCTGGGAGACCGGAGCTGCTGTGCAAATACTACATTTCTTACAGTAACTTCAAAACAAATCAGTTATGCTGTCAGAAAAGTTTTCACACAGCTATCTTAATAGATCAGAAACCACAGTCTTTGAGTGCAAAAAGTCAAAAAAAATGTTTAACATCAGGATCTAGGCATGCAACATCAAGGGCGTATATTTCTATAAGAACAAGATATCCAATTAAGGTGAGAGACAAAAAATATAAGAAATGGAAGAGAGGTCAAACTACAACTTTAAAAACTGAATTAAACAAACTGGACAAACAAATTAAGCATGATTATATCAAAAAACAGAAGGAGTCACCACATATGAATTAATACCTCCGTTTGTAGCAAAAAAGAATAAAATTTATTGTAGGATAAACTCTTATAAACTCATATAACTCTTTTAGAATTGAACACAAGGGACTGATACAGTTTGTTACACCAACTGTTTGACTCTAAGTAAAGTACAGTCGTGATGTTTTTTATATTTTGTATTTTTTATATTTTGTATATTTTTTATGTTTTTTGTATCTTATATTTTATATTTTATATCTTAATAATACAATGAGTACATGTCCATTCTACTAGTTAATACATAAGCTATGCTGCAAATTGTTATATTGTGGAAGCCCAATAATAATAATTATTAATAATTCTTAATTTTTAATTTTTAGTGTTACATCATCATTTAAGTTCTTGGCGCACCAGAACCCGTTTTCTGGGTTCAGCTCAGCTCATGATTTTTAACACTTCAATCGTCCTGCACAAATATTGAACTTTATAGTTCTAGTTAGTTTTACTGCTTTACGATATACACTAATTCTGCTATTTTTATAGATCTTACTAAAGGTCCCTTAGGTAGATCTTGTTTCTCAGTTTGTTCAACCAAAAGGATTAGTTCTCTGTCTCAATATACATACCTTTTTGGTTTTAACAAGGCTTCACAACAAAGTCCTTCAACATAGCTTTTAATAGAGCTTCTAATCTAAGATTTCTCAACAAAGTTAATTAATTTAGTTTTAAAATACATACAATCAAAGCAATTTATTATGCATTTTGGTACACATTTATTTATGCGAATCTGCCTTATTGACACGCGATAGGAGACCTTACCACTATTATTATCTATGTTTAAATGTGAATTCTCCACTGAGTTCAATAATGATACACAGATTTCACGCATCAGATGTTTAGCTATGTTTTATTAGATGGAGCCTTTTTGGTTTTCGTTTTGATTACTGAATGATACTTGGTCTGCCACATTTATAGTTTGCGTTTTGATTACTGAATGATACTTGGTCTGCCACATTTATATACAGAGAGCTAATGTGGCGTTCTGGCAACCATCATAGATGTGCTATTTTTATTTTCATCTTCATTTTCATTTTTGTTTCTGTTTTCTGTCTTTGTTTTTGACTGAGAAAAACTGAAACTATTTAATAGAGACATACCATACTGTATTGCAGCACCTAGTTGCATTGATTTTGCTGTCTTGTGAATTTGCAGCTCACGGCTTTTTGCTAATGTTTGATGTTCGTTCTCTGTTATAGAATCAGGGAGCATTCTAAGTATTAAGTACTAAGAGTGTTACCAGCACTTTAAATTCGCCAATTAATTAATTGACTGATTGTATTATTTGAAATGCCGCCAAAATGTGTTTTATTTGTATATAAGTATGAGCTTTCATTTGTATTTGTAACCTGATCTGAAGAAGCATAGCTTGTATGCGAAAGGCTCATTTTATCCTACAATAAATTTTATTCTTTTTGCTACAAGCGGAGGTATTAATTCATATGTGGTGACTCCTTCTGTTTTTGATATAATCTACCTGCTCCACAGTTGTCGGAAGGTGTCTTTGATTACCAACATTTCCTCTACCAGTGTGCTGTTTGGTTTTACACATGGGAATAAGCGGACATCGAATTAGATTTTCGACGAGAGAGGCGAGGATGTTATGGCACCAGCTTGGGAATCTCTTCTGCACTGCAACATTAACCCTTTATTGGCTCTGGAACTCCTCTACACCCATGAATACTACCAGCAGCGGTGAGATGTTAACTGAATTTAATAATCTTTGTAAAACTTTCCAGGATGACTTGTATAGACTACAGAGGTATGCCTGGAGTCTTTTGCATGCCCCGGCGTATGGGAAAGTCATCCCATACTACTGATAAATATTGAATTAGGCTTCAACTACATCAAACTTTTACTTTGCTCCACTAGAATTGGAGCTCAGGGTAAAATATATTTACAACAACGCCATTTCAGCGAACACTATAAAGCGGAATATTTTAATCAAAGATTAGACAATAAAGATTATCGCAAGTACATCTATTTAGTGAAAGACTTAGACAAATAAAACAAAGAAAGCTTCAGAGGCAGCGAATGATTTTGCTCGAAATGCACATTCTTCCGTCTCCACTGATGTTACTGCCTCTCATAATATAGTAACTGCACAATCCTCAGTTACAGAAGCAAATGATGGACCATCTATCCCGGCTGCAAGCAGGTCTTTTCCTTCGGAAGTTCCGTCTCTTACTGCATTGAATAACAGCTCCATTGGAAGTAATTTTGTTAATAATACCCCACTTCCTAATCAACAAGCTGATAAGAACTATACAGCAACCGGGGCCAAACCCAAAGACACAGCAAGTACTTCCACACATTTTTTACCGTTCCCCGTCAAACAGCAAACGGCCTGGAGAGGCCGCTCCAACAGCAGGGGGCCTCATGAAGGAAGGGCTCAGAAGAAAAGTATGGACAGACAAGAAAACAAAGGAACTGAATGAATTAGTCTGTAACTTATCAGACCTCCCATTGTCAGATTCTGCTGTTACACTCCTTAACAAAGGACTTAACTTCATACCTTCTCAAGCCAGCCAACTTAATGAAGTTTTGGTAGATCTTAGATTGTTTTGTCGTAATGTAGCTCTAAAATTGTTTTTTAAGGATAAAATTGCTATACAAACAGATACTCTTAATGAGTTTTTTAAACGGAAAAGTAGTTTTATGCCGGTTGTCCCACATAATTTAGAATGCTTCTCTAAATTATGTGAACAAGATATTTATGAATATTTTGCTAGAAACCATAAAAGGTGTAATTATTTTAATTTAACAGAGAATGAACAAAAATCCCTTAATCAATTAAAACAGGATCCAGCAATAACAATCAAACCTGCAGACAAGGGCGGGGCTGTAGTATTGCTTAATACCACTGAATACGACGCAACCATGACATCTATGCTTGCTGACAGCGATACATATTTATTAGTTACCAAGGCTTTTGTTAGTAACACTATTAAAAGAATACAGGCAGATTTGTATGACCTATTACTCTGTGGTCAAATCAGTTGTGAGACCTATGAATATTTTGTGATAGAATTTCCGGTGGTCCCGGTTATCAAAGGCCTGCCCAAAATACACAAAAATATTACACCTGTACCGATGAGACCTATTGTAGCCAGTGAAAGATGGTGCACATACACCATCTCATCTTTCTTGGAACGCCTGTTAAGACCTATGGTAGATGCAATTCCTAACATATTGTCAGATTCATTTCAGTTAATTCAGTTTCTGAGAGATTTTAGACTTGATAAAGATGTTTCCAACTATTTATTAGTAACAATGGATGTAGTTAACTTGTTCACATGTATACCGAACGAACTAGGACAGCAAGCCATAAATGAGTTACTACTTACTAAGTCTCAGTACAGCAATAACAGACAGATTCTGATTAACTATTTGCTTGAGATTGTACTTCATAACAATATCTTTATGTTTAAAGATAAGTTTTACTTACAAAATGGGCACCTGCGCAAACAGTTATGCAAACCTTGTTGTTTATGAATGGGAAAGTAAGTTCTTGTTTAACCATAGTCTATTCAGCAATGTCAAGCTCTATAAAAGGTTTGTAGATGACGTACTTCTCATCTGGGAAGGCAGCCAAATTGACTGCATAAAGTTCATAAAGGATATAGAAATCACTAGTCCCTTTCTTAGGTTTACCATTGAAACTTCTGGTTCAGAGATTAATTTCTTGGACTTAACATTGAGGTTCAATAAAGAAAGGCAAATTAGCACTTCACTTTATAGAAAACCCACTTGGAAGAACTCTCTATTAAAATTTGAAAGTATGCATCCTAGACACACTTTCCCAGGAATAGTTATCAGCCAACTTAACAGAGTGTCTAGAATTTGTACAAATGAAGCTGAGTCTTTGCATGAAGTCGCACAGTTAGAACAGCTATTTAAGGAAAGAGGCTACAACAATAATCTCATCAGAGACTGTAAACAACATGTATTAGGTATCCCATCGAATACCCATACTTTGGTTCAGGGCACCCATTCGTCTTTTCATGTCAATCATAAAAATAAAAAGCAAGGTCACATAGAGAAGGTATCATTCTTGTTGAAATACACGAGTGATGTATCTAATATTCAAAAAATAATTAAGAAGAACTGGAATGTATTGATTATGGATTCACATACCACCAATATAGTTGGAACACATCCGAGTTTTAGCTACAGAAATTGTAGCAACCTTAAACAAATTTTATGCATTGATAAACATGACATCACTGTTAATGAGATTATTCCATCCAAGAAAGAGACTTTTTCATGTGGCCACTGCCATCTCAAAGAAACAAACCTTTGAACATCCCCAAGGTTTATATATTTTTAAACCGAATAGTCATTACACTTGTGACAGTACCAACCTTGTATACCTTGCTACATGTGAATGCTGTCCTGCATTCTATGTAGGTCTCACCAAGAGGAGACTCAGAGATAGAATATACAATCATCTCTACGATATCAGGAAGAAGAATGAACAAAACACACTTGCAAAACACATTAATGAGTTTAGCTCACATTTTTTCACCTTTAAAGTACTGCAAGTGTTTAGAGAGACAATGCTAATCACTTAGCTTGTATGGAACTTAGATGGATACTTTTGTTGAAAGCACGTCAACCCTGGAATAAATCAATTTGTCTCCGTCAAACCCATACTGAACAGTAGACCCTTGTAATTTTGAGTTTATCCTAATTAACTCGAATTTTCATTTTCATTAATTTTCAGATCTGCTGTTATAGACACATATCACATCATGTGACTTTGTTCATAGGTCTTGTTCTTTTGTATTACATATAACTTTCTAAAGACTCCTGATAAATTCTTAGATTTACAGGTAATACTTATACACATACAAGGTTATCATATAACTCTTTTAGAATTGAACACAATGGACTGATACAGTTTGTTACACCAACTGTTTGACTCTAAGTAAAGTACAGTCGTGATGTTTTTTATATTTTGTATTTTTTATATTTTGTATATTTTTTATGTTTTTTATATCTTATATTTTATATTTTATATCTTAATAATACAAGGAGTACATGTCCATTCTACTAGTTAATACATAAGCTATGCTGCAAATTGTTATATTGTGGAAGCCCAATAATAATAATTATTAATAATTCTTAATTTTTAATTTTTAGTGTTACGTCATCATTTAAGTTCTTGGCGCACCAGAACCCGTTTTCTGGGTTCAGCTCAGCTCATGATTTTTAACACTTCAATCGTCCTGCACAAATATTGAACTTTATAGTTCTAGTTAGTTTTACTGCTTTACGATATACACTAATTCTGCTATTTTTATAGATCTTACTAAAGGTCCCTTAGGTAGATCTTGTTTCTCAGTTTGCACACAAGGTTCAACCAAAAGGATTCGTTCTCTGTCTCAATATACATACCTTTTTTATTAAGGTTTTTTAACAAGGCTTCACAACAAAGTCCTTCAACATAGCTTTTAATAGAGCTTCCTAATCTAAGATTTCTCAACAAAGTTAATTAATTTAGTTTTTAAAATACATACAATCAAAGCAATTTATTATGCATTTTGGTACACATTTATTTATGCGAATCTGCCTTATTGACACGCGATAGGAGACCTTACCACTATTATTATCTATGTTTAAATGTGAATGCTCCACACTGAGTTCAATAATGATACACAGATTTCACGCATCAGATGTTTAGAGATTCGCTATGTTTTATTAGATGGAGCCTTTTTAGTTTTTGCGTTTTGATTACTGAATGATACTTGGTCTGCCACATTTATATACAGAGAGCTAATGTGGCGTTCTGGCAACCATCATAGATGTGCTATTTTTATTTTCATCTTCATTTTCATTTTTGTTTCTGTTTTCTGTCTTTGTTTTTGACTGAGAAAAACTGAAACTATTTTGTGACGATAGAGACATACCATACTGTATTGCAGCACCTAGTTGCATTGGTTTTGCTGTCTTGTGAATTTGCAGCCTTACGGCTTTTTGCTAATGTTTGATGCTACGTTCTCTGTTATAGAATACGGGAGCATTCTAAGTATTAAGTACTAAGAGTGTTACCAGCACTTTAAATTCCGGCCAATTAATTAATTGACTGATTGTATTATTTGAAATGCCCGCCAAAATGTGTTTTATTTGTATATAAGAAGTATGAGCTTTCATTTGTATTTGTAACCTGATCTGAAGAAGCATAGCTTGTCTATGTAAGCTCATCATTTATCCTACAATAAATTTTATTCTTTTTTGCTACAAACGGAGGTATTAATTCATATGTGGTGACTCCTTCTGTTTTTTGATATAATCTACCTGCTCCACAGTTGTCGGAAGGTGTCTTTGATTACCAACAACAGTTTCTACCTACAAATTAAGCATGATGTTAGACAAGATCAGGAAAATTTGAAGAAAATGTATATAAAGATATTGAGCATAATAGGAAACCTTTTTACAGATACATAAGATGTGGAAGGAGTAAAGATACACAAATTGGTAAACTGTATGCAGATTCTAAAATTTATTCTCAGACACAACAGATTATAGATATATTTACAAAATCTTATGCAAAACAGTTTGGCTCCACAAAAGGGGTGATAAGTTGTCCTAGTGACATCCAGGTAACCCCAGATACTGGAATCAAATTAGATTATATTGAAAAAGAACTGTACAAACTGGATCCAAACAAAGCACAGGGAGGAGACGGAATTAGTAACAATGACCCGAGAACACTTCAGCAAGAACTTACAGTACCATTATATCTATTATTCACTAGATCATATAAATATGGGGAGATTCCTCAAGATTGGAGACATGTGCTTATTAAACCTGTCTTTAAGGGAAAGAGGAGTAGGACAAACCCAGAATCATATAGACCCTTAAGTCTACTTTCATGTTGTGGAAAAATAATGGAGAAGGTAATATTGGATAAGTTATTGTCAGAACTGGATAGGTTGGGACTTGAAATTGTATATCAGCTTGCATATGTTGAAAATAGATCTATTACCACCTGTAACATGATGTTCTATAACAATATAATAACAGCTGTGAATGAAAAATTGTGCTATGATGTAATTTATGTAGATTTAACTTCAGCATTTGACAGGGTCATACACAAAACACTGATCAATAAATTAGTACAACTAGGTATTGATGTACTCTTGATAAGATGGATAGCTGCATGGTTTACAAATAGGACATGGCAAGTATCATACACCAACTGGACAGGTGAAATCCTTGGTTACAGTCAGGGTGTCCCACAGGGCTCTGTCCTAGGCTCTTACTTGTTTAGATTGTTTCTTTCAGTCCTTACTTTTTCATCTGAGATGTTCTACAGTCTATATGCTGATGACCTGAAACTGGGTAAACTGATTGCAAGTGTTACAGATAAGGCATGTCTGCAAAATAACTTGACTAAATTGACCATTTGGGCACAGGAGAATATGTTGATAAATACATCAAAAACTGAGCATATGAGATTTGGAAGACATAAACTGAAAGGTGAATATTTAATATAGCACACAGTGATTGAAAGTGTATACTCATTTAAGGACCTAGGTATATGGGTAGATTCAGCTATGAGTTTTTCTAATCATATCAACCAATTAGTTAATGATAGTTATAGAACTATAGGCTGCATAAAAAGATTTATAGAGTCTAGGAAATCGAACATAATGAAGTCATTGTTTGTTAGTTACATTAGACCTAAACTTGAATATGGAATAACAATATGGAAACCGTTTAAGAAAACAAGCATGAGTAAACTGGAAAGAGTACAGCGGAAATATACCAAGGGCATCTATGGATGTGAAAATCTAAGTTATTATGAAAGACTAAAATATCTGAACTTGTACAGTGTCTCTTACAGATATCTAAGAGGAGATCTTATTCAGGTATATAGGCCAATTAGGGACAACTACCTCTGGGAATGTTTAGGGTTATCAGAAAGTACTAGAGAATCATCAGACAACCTATGTAGAAGATTCTATAGGAATGAGAAGTGTACTAATTGGTTCTCTGACAGAGTAACTGATGCATGGAACAGACTACCAAATTACATTAAAGCAAGTACTAGTTTAGATATTTTTTAAGAACAGCCTGGACACTTATTATGGGAACAAGTGTTTTGGTATATTGGCAAGCTAGAAGGGCATTAATGCCTGTGCTTGAAATATTTGTATGTATGTATGTACAGTCTAGCAGTTGTTATCACAGCAGATACAGTAAGCTATTGCTTCTGCAAAGAGTTTTACAGACATTAGAGCTAAAGTGCACTATATCCTAGAAGTTATACTTAGTCACACAGATTACAGAATAGCACTTGCAATTTGGAAGTAACTGGTTTAAATGCACCGATTTGGCAGCAATTAAGCCTGCTGCATGAAACATATATAGTTTCAGGTAGATTTTGCAAAATTATTAGTCATAGCTAATCAGCATAATGCTTAAACAGACATATATTTAGTATTAAAAATTATTAGTTCATAAGTTGCAACCACTTATAGTCACTAACCTAGCCAATTTTGCAGACACAGGGTGAATAGGGGATAGTCAAGCAAGTGTTCTACAGAGTGAGGGTTATGCTTCAATATTTAATAGCATTGCACTGCATATCCATAGGAATATTTCTTTCTGAGTCCTTGAAATATGAGCCGCATATTTGTCTAGTCTCCCCACAACTAAGTGCAGACAGATACTGCTCTATCTTTCTATCTACTCATCTATATGTCAGTATCAGGGGCAGATGACAGGTCCCTGAATTCAGGATCATGCTTAGTGCTGTCCGATTCCTGTTTGTGTCACCCACCTACTTGTGACCAAGCTTGTTACAACCTTTGTCCTTTCCCTGTGGATGCAAGACTAGGATGTGACTCTTCCAACTAGTTGCTACTATTAGGGTAAATATATTATTTAATTATAAGTTTAAATTGTTTTAAACATCTGTACTACTGTACTTGCAATTTCTACAGTAAAACTGCATAGCCAATGAACTTTATTTAGGTCATCATTAGGTGCAACGTATCTCATATTCCCCAAATCAAACTACATCATTATAGTCTAGTCTAATCTGTCGATTTCCATAACATTGACTTTAGTTCTGTAGTTGAATTTTTACAACATTGTATGCTAATTTTTCAGAGGGGACTCTGTTTTACTTTGTTTATGTTTCAAGATTTGAATGATCTGTTACAGTAATGTTCAATTTTAACTGAATGCATATTGTGTTGTACATCTCTTGATGTTATCTGTTCTCTTTCTATGTTACTGAAATAGGTCTTGGACCTTGCATAAGTTAGAGTGCATTTTGCTGGATATGTGTTCTGACTGTGTACCTATTAGTCTGATCTCCTTTCTAGAATTTCATCTCCTGTATACAGTCTGGTCCCTTCCTGCCTTCTAACACACTCTCCTATCTTTTCTCCACACTAGTACTCCCAAGAAAATAGGGAACTATACAATTTAACCTATGGAAACTAGCCAATAAAAACATTAGAAGACACAAAGGTCAATCCATGATACAAGCTCAAAACTCTCTTAAATACAGCCCAAGGACATTTTGAAAAGAAATCAGTATCTTCACTTGAAACAAACTACCACAATCAAATCACATTACTTCCTCCTCCCTATCAGCAGATAATTTCCAAAAACACTTCAGTGAACTCCCCCACTGTGCAAATACTCCCAACCACATAC
>NC_056745.1:461452883-461552883 GCF_019279795.1 Protopterus annectens
GAATGATGGACTCTGCTATGATTATGAATTATATGATGTAAAAATCCTTTCTAACAATCTATAACACTATATTGCTGCAACAACAAAGTCTATATTACAGCATGCTAATGGTAACTCAGCCTCTGACATTACTGTATTATCAAGCAACAAACCTTGTAGCTGGTTCAACTAGTGCCTTTTGCTAGTCCCACAAACTTGCATCCTACCCCTTCAAAAAAAATGCCACTCCTTAGTGGCCCACTTGCAAGATAGCCAGGTCGCTAGATACATGCCCCATGTCTCTCTGTCCTACCTCAACTTTTCAATGGAAGAGCAAAAAAAAAGGGTCTGCAGTCTGGTGCTCCTGAAATGCAACAGCAAACCAGGTACTGTTTCTGCATCCTACCCACACTTCTCCTACCCCTCTTTTCAGTAGAAGAGCAGCAACAAAAAAAGTTCCACAATCAGGTACCTGGAGTTCCTTAAATGTAGGAGACAATCAGGTCTCTGTTCTATTTAAAAAAAGAAACAAATCTTTTCTTTTTTATTTAAAACTGTAGCAAGTAGTTGCTACAGTTTATACCCCTGATAGAGCGTTACAGCATTCAGGGTTTTTTGTTTATTTGTTTGTTTAAAACTATAACAAGCTACTTGTTATAAATGTAGGAAGCAATTGCTACAGTTTATAGTCTGCATGGAGCACTACAGCATTCAGTTTTTTTTTCCTTTGTTTGTTTTTCTTTTGTTTTTCTTTTTTTTTTTTTTTAATTGCAGTAAAGTACTTGCTACAAATGTAGCCAGCAGTTGCTACAGTTTAGACAACACATGGAGCATTAAAGCACTCAGGTTTGACCACTAATGCAATGTCAGCTTTTAAAACCCAGTATTGCACTTATAGTGTGATGAGGATGGATCATATGGACAATAGACCCCCCCCCCCCAAGACTTTCTGCCCAGGGCAGTTGCTTCCTTCAGCCTGTACTAGCTATACTACTGCTGGCCATAACTGAGGCTTTATCACTATTGTACTTTGATGTAACAAAGCCTGTGAGTTACATTAAGATGGTAAATGAGGTTCTGATAGTACAGTATTATGATGTAAGAAGGCCTGTGTGTTGCACGCTGATTGTAACGAAGGATCTAACACTACTGTAATATGATGTAACAAAGTCTGTGTGTTCCATGTTAATTGAAAGTAAGGCTCTGGCACTTTTGTGTTATGATGTAGCAAAGCATGTTTATTGTATTATGATGGCATCTAAGGTATTGTCAGTACTGTGCTACAAAGTAACAAAATGTATGTGTTCCATACTAATGGTCAATGAACACAACTGACTTATGACGTAACTAAGTTTGTACTGTTCCATGTTGATAATTACTGAGAGTCTGACATTACCATGTTATAATCTAACAATGACTGTGACTGTCAATTCTTATGGTTACTGAGACACTCGCACTAGTGTATAATGATGTAACAAAAGAATACGAATTCCATGCTGATGGTAACTGAGCTCTAGCACTACTGTATTATGACATAACTAAACATATGTGCTCCATGCTGATTGTAACTGAGCTCTAGCACTACTGTATTATGACATAACAAAACATATGCGCTCCATGCTGATGGTAACTGAGGCACTAACACTACTGTATTTTGATGCAACAAAGCTTGTGTGTTCCATGTTGATGGCAGCTAAGGTTCTGGTGCTATTATATCATGATGTGCCAAAGCTTATAACGTTTGATGCTGATGCTAGCTCACATTCAGGCATTACTGTTTTATGATATAACAAAGCCTGTACTGTTACAGTGGGATGGACAGTTTTTTGATGCAATAAAGCCTGTATTTTCCATGCTGATGGTAACTGTGGATATGACACTACTGTATTATAGGTTCATAGGTTAACAGCTGTTTACTAGGCTAATGACCACAAGGGCCATTTTAAGCCTAGTCATGCATATATATCAAAGACATGCACTCCACACTGATTGTAACTGTTGCTATAACAGAACAGTATTTTGATGTAACAAAGTCTGTTTTCTATGATGATAGTAACTGAGACTCAGACTCTGCTGTATTATGATGTAACAAAGCTCTGAGACTTCTGTATTATAATATAACAAATGTAGTGTTCTACTCACATGGTAACTGGGTCTCTTAATGTTATCGCATTATGATATAACAAAGACTGTGTGTTCTAGTCTGATGGCAACTGAGGCTCAGACACTACTATATTATGACGTAACAAAGTCTCTGTGTTCCATCATGAAGGAAACTGAGGCTCTGACATGTTTCTGTTATGATGTGACAAAGCCAGAGTGTTTCATGCTGATGGTAAATGGAGGTACTGACACCGGTGTATTATGAAGTAACAAAGCCTGTATGTTTTGCGCTGATGGTATAAGAGAGCCTGGCACTACTGTAGTATCAAGTAGCAAGGCCTGAAGTATTCAGTGTTGATGGTATGTCAAGCTCCAACTCTGCTGTATTATGATGTGACAAAAGCTGTTATTTCCATGCTGATAGAAACGGACGCATTGACATTGCTGTATTATGATGTAACAAAGCATATAGGGTTCCATACATATGGTAAGTAAGGTTCTGTCACTACTGAACTGTGGTGTAACAAAGTCTGTGCGTACCATGCGGATGGTTACTGAGAGTCTGTAATACATTAAGATATAAGAATGGGGCGATGCAGTGGTGCAGCAGTTAGTGTTGTCACCTCACAGCGATATGTTCTCTTGTTCGATTCTCAGCTGGGGTGCCTTTTGTGTGCAGTCTACATGTCCTCCCTGCATTTGTGTGGGTTTCCTCCAGGTGCTCAGGTTTCCTCGCACATTCCAAAGGTATGTGTCTGGAGCTTTTCTCCCTGGGCCCACATTCCAAAGGCATGTGTTTGGGGCTTTTCTCCCTGGACCTCCATTGAAAACGGGCTCTTTCCCAGTAAACAAATGTTAAATAAATAAATAAATAAAAATAAATGTCTCTACTGTTCCATGTTACTGGTAACTGGGGCCTGACTCCACTATACTATGATATGTAAGACGGCCTGTCTGTTTCATGTTGTTGGTAAGAGAAACTCTAACATGACAGTATTATAATGTAACAAAACACATCTATTCTGTGCTGATGATAACTGAGACTGACATTTCAGAGTGATGATGTAGCAAAGCCTGAATGTTCTATCCTGATGGTGCCTGAGACTCTGAAAGTACTGTATATGATGTAACTAAGCCTAAATTTTTCATTGCTATTGGTAACCGAGGCACTGTTACTACTGCATTTTGATGTAAAAATGTAGGGTTCCACACTGATGATAACTGAGGCTCTGACTCTACTGTGCTATTATGGAAGAAAGTCTGTAGTGTTAAATGCGGATGGTAACTGAGGCATTGACAATACTGTATTATAGTGTAACAAAGCCTGTACTGTTCTAGGAAAATAGTAACAGAGACTCAAACAATACTGTAATGTAATGTAATAAAGACTGTATATTCCATTCTTATGGTAACCGGGTCTCAGATCCTACTGTATTATGATTTATTTATTTGACATTGGTTTACTGGGAAAGTCTTACTGGGATAATATCCCAGCTTCAGTGGAGGCCCAGGCAGAAAACTTCCACACTGACATAATATGGTTGCAGTTAAATAAAGTTATTACAAAGCCTAATACACAAAAAATTACATTAACTAAGTAAAACTTCAGCTTCATTTAATACCTATACATGCATAGTGCACATATCTGGACAGCTATAACAAGTTGAAAAAGAATATTGTCAATAAATAAAAATTCATAAATTGCAGTTCATAGAGATGACATTAAACACATTGAGTACACTCTTTGGAACACAGATGAATAGATAATATAACCAAGGAAAAATATAGTTGATCTTTGTCTAAGAAATAGATTTTAATAATTCCTTCTTTTTGAACATAACCAAGGTATGCTGGTAGTGAAAGGAGGGGGGCCAGAGTAGAGCCAGGTTTTATTTAGTTAGTCTTTTAGTAGTTGTTTGAAGTTGGAGAGGTTAGAGGTAGAACTAACTTTCAGAGGGATACAATTCCATTTTTTAGTGGCAGAATAGAAGTAGAGACTTTGGCCAGAAGAGTTAAATATGCGTTGAAGTTGTTGTTCATTACATCAAAGTAGTTATTAGGGTGACAAGGACAGAGAATAAGAATCAAAGCAGGGCAGCCGTCGGGTTTGTGAATAACATTGTGCGTAGAGATAAGCTGCATATAATCAAAGTGGTGAGGCAGTTTGAGCCAATTTGAAGTCTTAATGGCAATACAGTGATGGCTGGGTTATTGCTTGTTGGAGGAAAATTTTGCATCCTTATTATAGCATGCCTCCAGCTTATTTTTAACTGTAGCCTGAAGGTTGGTTAGGATGGGTGCATTGTATAAGAGAGAAATTGGAGAAAGTAGGTAGTGCGAAGTGTGATTTTGGTGGTATTGTTAAGGAAGTATTTATGCCTGTAGAGCATTCCTAATTTTGGTGAGTATTTCTAATGTTATTTTGAATATGAATGTCAAATTTAAGGTTACCATCTGAGGTAACAAATTTTGTGTGTTCCATGTTGATAGTTACTGAGGTTCTGTGAATAATGCATTTTGATATAAGAATGTCGGTACTGTTCCATGTTACTGGTAAATGGGGTCCTGACTCTACAATACTGTGATGTAGTAGGTATGTCTTTTCCATGCTGCTGGTAAATGAAACTCTGACTCTACTGTATCATAATGTAAAAAAAGTCTATTTCATGCTGATGATAACTGAGGCTCTGACATTTCAGAATGATCATGTAGCAAAGTTTGAATGTTCTATCCTGATGGTGACAGAGGTTCTAACAGTGCTCTATATGATGTAAATAAGCCTATATTTTTCAATGGTGATAGTAATTGAGGCTCTGTCATTACTACATTATAATGTAACAATGACTGTAGTGTTTCATGCTGATGATAACTGAGGCTCTGACTTTACTGTGCTATGATGTAGAAAAGTCGGTAGTATTAAAAACTGATGGTAACTGAGGCTATCGCAGAACTGTATTATAATGCAACAAAGCCAGTACTCTTCTAGACTGACAGTAACTTAGGCTCAAAGTATACTGCATTGGGATGTAATGAAGACTGTACTTTCCATGCTGATGGTCTCTGACACTACAGTATTATAATGTAACAAAGCCTGAGTGTTCCATGCTAATGGCAACTGAGTGATTGACACTACTGTGTTATGTTGTAACAAAGCTTGTATATTCCAAACCAGTGCATTCCATATTGATGGCAACTGAAGTTCTGCCACTGCTGTGTTACAGATCTAACAAAGCTTGTGTTTTCCAGGTTGATGGTAACTGGGTCTCTGACACTACTGTATTAAAATGTAATAAAGCCTGAGTGTTCCATGCTAATGGTAACTGAGTGATTGAGAACTGGGTTTCTGACACTATTGTATTAAAATGTAATAAAGCATGAGTAATCCATGCTAATGGTAACTGAGTGATTGGCACTATTGTGTTATGATGTAATAAAGCTTGTATATGCCAAGCTGATCATAACTGAGGCTAAGATATACTGAATTATGATATAAAAAAGCCTTTGTGTTCCATGCCAAATGGTATCTGAGGCTCTGATACTACTGTACTATGATGCAACAAAGACTTATTATAACATGCTGATAGTAACTGTGGCTCTAAAATTACTCTATTATAATGCAACAAAGCCTGCTTATTCCATACTGACCATAACTGAGACTATGACTTTACTGTATTGTGATATAACAAACTTTGACTTTCCATGTTGACCACAACCGAGGCTTAAACACTACTGTATTATGATGTAACAGAGTTTGCATGTTCCATGCTGATGATAGCTAAGGCTCTGACACTTCTGGGTTATGATCTATCTATACTGTATTATGATGTAACAGAGCTCTGAGACATCTGTATTACAACAAACATAGTCATGTTCTTTACTGTTATTGTATTGTGATATAACGTAGACTTTGTGTTACAGTCTAATGACAACCGAGGCTCAGCCACCACTGTATTATAATGAAACAAACCTTGTGTGCTCAGTCATGATGGAAACTGAACCACTGAAATGTTTCTATTATGCTGCAACAAAGCCTGAATGCTCCATGCTAATGGTTACTGAGGCACTGACACTACTATATTATGATGTAACAACACCTGTGTTTTCCATGCTGTTAGTAACTGATGCTCTGACACTTCTCTGTTATGATGTGCCAAAGGCTGTCTGTTGAATTATAATGGTTACCTGAGGTTCTGTCAGTGCTTTGTTATGAAGTGTTCTATACTGATGGTAACTGAGACTCTGATTGACTTATGAAACTAAGCATGTAGTGTTCCATGCTAATGGTAACTGAAGCTCTGACACTTCTGTATTATGATGTATCAAAGGCTGTCTGTTGAATTTTGATGGCATCTGAAGTTCTGTTAGTACTGTGTTATAAATCAACAGAATGTGTGTGCCATAATGATGGTAAGTGAGAATGATATAACTGACAGATGAAGAAACTAAGCCTGTAGTGTTCCATGCTGATGCTCAGACACTTCTGGGTTCTAATCAATCTAACACAGCTGTATTATGATGTAACAATGCTCTGATATTTCTGCATTATGGTATAACAGAAATAGTAGTGTTCCATTCTGATGGTGGTAACTGAGTTGTTAATTTTATTGTGTTATGATATAACAAAGACTGTGGACCAGATTCATTAACAGCTACGCAAAGTGCAGCTATCGTGCTGACATTGTGTCGCGCCTCCAACACAATATTGCGCTATTTTGTATCATTAAGCAGCTCTGCATGATGTGTTGAGCTGCCAAACAAAGGGAAATGGCAGAATATGCTAATAAAAGCATAACCAGCCAAAGTACTCATTAATTAACTAATCCAGCATGGTGGAGCTATTCGGGAAGCTATAAAGCAATCGTGTACACTCATTGTAGGCTTTTGCCTTGTGCACCAAAGCTCTTTGAAACACAGCACAATTACACTTAGAAAAAAGACATATTATGGGTTGCTGCTGCTATTTCTATGCTATATGTTCAACAGGCTTCAAATTAGGGTGCTGCTGCTGCTGGTACCAGACCTCAGGCCAGAACAAGAATGGTGTTTACACCTCAATTGACTTATCATGGACTGCATGACATAGAAGCTGTTGACAGATGTTGGCTGAACAGGGAAATACTGGAGGTAATATGAAACCTCTGCTACCCCCACCTCAGACACCAGGGAAATCATGGAGAATCCATCCCAATGAAAGCAAAGATATGTTTAGTATTAAGTATATTAGCTACTGATACATTCCAGAGACCAACAGGAGAGATATTAGGGGTGTCACAGCATCAGCCTCTAGAGTATTCCACCAGTTTTTAAATGCGGAGCATATATGTTTCCCATGCATCCCACAGAACAGAAAGCAAGAACCATGTAGGAATTCTATGCAGTAGCACACTTCCCTGAAGTGGTGGGAGCATAGATTGCACACACACATAGAAATAAAAACCCTACATGGGGAATATGAAAGGAGGCACAGCAACAGAATAGGTTTTCACTCTATAAACTGTCAGGTTGTCTGTAATGTCCAAGGGATCATCTACAATGTCTGTGCAGGTAACCCAGGCCGTTTTCATGACTTACACATATAGCACTCTTGTAAGCTGTAAAACAGGTTCATTAGAAGTAACATTCTTCAAGAGAATCTAGTGGGGGATGCAGGTTATGCACTGCAGCCCTGGGTCATAACACCCATGAGAAATGCACACAACCCCACTTAGGAAGAATATGAGGCCCACGTTCAAACTAAAAATTTATTTATTTATTTATTTATTTATTTTATATTTGCTAAATGTTATAGAATACTAATAAAAATATTATAGAGCACGTGTTTGGATTGTTCAAATAAAGGTTCAGTGGTCTAGACACATTAGTAGATGCACTCCAGTATGACCCAAGCACTTCTGTCAAAATACTTACAGTCTGTGCTATTTTATATAATATAATAATCTGGAAACACCTTCAGTAAGGACTGCAAGGGGCTGAACCACAGTTCTGAGGAACACAGGCAGGGCTAGCAGCAGCAGGTACAGATGAGGAGTCTGATGAAGGGCCACCATGGTGCTGACAGATGGAGGTGTGCACTGTAGGCCCTGGTTCTGGATAAGAGGCAAAGGACAGCGTGCACACACACACACACACACACACACACACACACACACACACACACACACACACACACACACACACACACACACACACACACACACTACTTAGCTCAAAACCAAAAATCCCACCAACATACAAACAGGAAAAATTATGATTTTCAAACAGCACAACCTTTACTTAACCATGTAATGGCTGTGTTCTGATAGCACCAGACAGGGACAATACCCAAGGGCAGTTTGTACCCACAATAATGACAAGGTAAGTGTGGAAACTGTAAAGAAAAAAAATATGTTATATAACTGATTACTCTCATAGGAAAATATGGCTATGACCCCTAAGGACAGCATTTGTCTGAAGCATACAATTAATGTCAGTCATATCTCCTCTGTCAGATTTTGCCATATTTACCTACTTATTACAAACAATACTGTACATTAGGCATTTAAATTAACCATCATCTGTAAAATACTGAACAGTACGTACTAACTCTGTTAACATATCTCTTCTAACAACACTTCTTCTCTATAAGTAGTTACATTCCTAGCTGCAGCTCTCACCACGGAAGTATTACTAACTATGCATTACTTTGCCTAAGTGATTTTCCCTGCTTAATTTCCAAACTAATTTTATGTTCCTCCACATATATACATTCAACCATATATTTGCCTATATTCAAATGTTTAAAGTCTTGTTCTATTTGATACTATATATATTTTTGTTATGTACATTTTTATCCTGTAAATGTGTTAACTCTCATTTTTTCTGTCAGTTTTGTTTATAATTTCTATTACTTGTTGTGATAATTTTGTATGTAAGCTTAGACTGGAGCTTTTCTCCCCAACCTCCACTTAAAATGGACACTGTCCCCATAGGACCATCCCGGTAAACAAATGTAAAATAAAATAAATAAAATAAAATATACAAAGAAGCAAGTCTGAAGTAGCTAATGCTTCCAATGCAGAGATGACAATACTAACTGAAATACAGTGAGGTTCACCAATTATAGACACAATTGTTCACAAATGAGTATGAACTAGAAATCAACAACTTTTCTTCTGCAATGCATACTGATAAATGCAAGCTTGCGAAAGCAACAAGTAAAATAAACAATATATTTCTTCTGGTCCTGAGTTCCTGAGTGGCTTGGTTTTCGCTTTGTGTATAAATGCAAGCTTGTGGATAAGCAAGCATTAGCTATCCACTGTGTGCATCAGACATATATGCAACCCTAAGTCACAAAGACAAGTGCAAATGGCAGGGCACAGATATCACCATCATTTGCACAGGGTGGGGTAGGGGGTAGGAGGGCAAGGATGACACAAATGAAGTGACTGTGTTCAGGTAAGAAACGCATGTATCTATCAGAATATACAATGTTCAGGACCAGTAACAGCAGATGCATAGCACCAAACAGTATTGTTTAGATAGCTTACATTTCTGTGAAGTGGTATGGGCAAATTAAAATGTGTGTGTGTGTGTGTGTGTGTGTGTGTGTGTGTGTGTGTGTGTGTGTGTGTGTGTGTGTGTGTGTGTTTGCATGAACACAATCAAGCACTATGTCATGGCATCTCAGACAGGTGTGAGTCATGCAAGCTACAGTAGTCAGTTCAGCATCATTGCCCCAACCATCTCTGCCAGGACTTGCACTGCTACTTCTAGCCCTGGCTAGAAGTCAGAATGCTATCTGAATGTGAGAAACATCTGCTGGATGAGCTCTCCATATGTCTACATCCAGGACCATAAGTCCATGGCCTACCATATCTGGATGAGAACACTGCAGTCACTGACAGAGTAGTGGATATAGTTGTTTGTCTTTTCGGCTTTTTCCGGTTAGGGGTCACCACAGTGGAATTCCGGTCTGCTAATGATTGGCAGTAAATTTTTATGGTGCCAAGTTGCCATCCTGACATAGTGTAACTATGTTAATGAGATCTTGCATGGTCACATCTGTTAACACCACAGGATGTAGCGACTCTCTGGCCACATGTATTCCCACCTTTCCCAATAGATGATCTAACACAGACCCTACCCCAATCCAGTGTGTTGTTCTTCCTATCCAAGAAGTTGTCCAAATGGTTCAGGATGAGAACACTGCAGTCACTGACAGAGCAGTGGATATAGTTGTTCTTTGTCTTTTCGTAGTTTTCTGGTTAGGGGTCGCCACAGCGGTCTGCTAATGATTGGCAGTAAATTTTTATGGTGCCAAGTTGCCATCCCGACATAGTGTAACTACGTTAATGAGATCTTGCATGGTCACATCTGTTAACACCACAGGATGTAGCGACTCTCTGTCCACATGGATTCCCACCTTTCCCAATAGATGATCTAACACAGACCCTACCCCAGTCCAGTGTGTTGTTCTTCCTATCCAAGAAGTTGTCCAAATGGTTCAGGGAGTCGCTCACATCAGAATGCATGATGTTTAGTAGTCACACTGTCTCTTCCAAGGCTCTGGTGGAATGTGCCTGTGCCTCCTCTATGGCCCTACACATATGTCTGGTGGTACCTAATGACACAACAGCATCAGGAAAGAGAAAGGACAGCAGGCCCCTTCTGAGCAACCCTATCAACCCTCCTGTGTGGCACCTTGTCCTCACAATGGCTACTATGAGAAACAACCAGCTCTGCAACCAGAGTAACCACACTACCCTGATCAACTGTGTTGCCCTCAACCTCTCCTATATCAGAGGTCTCCATGTCATAGGTATGCATAGGCGTACTGACTCTGTCTGAAATTTGTGCAGGGGATGTATGAGCTACAACCTCAGTGTCAGGCTGACCCTCTGCACTTCCAGACTGTGCCTCTTCATCACCACCATCATCATCAGAGACTGCCAACAATACAACATCAGGTGGTAGAAGGGCCACAGTACCACTCTCAGGATCACCTATGATAACCAACAATAAACACAACTCATAGAAAAAGAGAGAATAAAAATTATCACATATTTCTCTTATAGGAAAGGTATATTAAACTCTAACAGATGCTAAAGCAACACAAACTTTACTGTCACACAGACCTGAATCGACCTTATATACAGTAATAAGGATAACTAAATGTGTTCTTACCATGTGTAGGCTGGCTGGCAGCCTGCAAACCAGAAGTGCCTGAATGTGAAGAATGGAAAAGAAAGAAATCTGCTGAGTCTCAAAATGCAAATGAAAAAAGAAAAAGAGAACAATTACCTTCACAACTGCAGATTAAAATGTTCTCATATAAAAATGTAGTGAACAGTTGTATTCCCTTCCCCAATACAATGTCCACTGTCAGACATCTAAGATATACACATGTAATAATATAACAACGACAACTGAATTTTGCATACTTGGACGATCTGCTTGTGAAAATTTGGGTCTGTCATCCACATCTGCACTAATGTCAGTGATTCTGTGGGAACCCTCTGCCAATCTATCTGGATTTCTGACAGTGGACAGGAGCTACTTTGTTTCAGTTAGTGGTGGTTTGGTAACAGGACCACCCCTGGTAGCCACCTGTTCCCGGGCAGTTACAGTCGCCCTATGGTTGGCAGAGGTTATCATGTCATTTGCCCAGTGTCATATCTGGAAATAAGTTTTCCCATTCTCTCAGATAACATTAATGTCATTGACCACCTACTGCCATACCCTTTCACAGGCTGATTGGTCAGCTCTACCTCTCCTTTACAGAAATTCTCCATGGTGACATAAGGCCTAGATATGGCCTAATTTTCTGCAACAGTGTATGGTGGATTGCAAGGTACAGATTTCTTCTTGGAAGTCATATCCTTGTATGAGATGAAACAGAAAACAGACCCAGGTACTTACATATATAATAAACAGACAAGATGGCTATGAGCTCAATTATGTGTGAATGCATACATTCAACATGCACACAATTTAAACATTAAAAATGAATGCTTCCAGGCCAGCCTACCCCCTCCCACATTTTCTTTCTAAATCAAATATCATCAGTGATCTATAATAGTTCTGTAATGCAGATAATACGTTTAACTCTGTAATGCACTGCAATAATAACAATTAAAAATATAGCATAACAAATGTAAGACAAAACTATGGAGGGCAGTCAGGCAGAAATCTACATACAGGACACATTTTTATTTTTCTGTTAACATGGGTAAAATGCCAGATATTTCCACAAATTTAGAATACACTCATCTGCAATAATGTGCAAATATCAAATTAAATACAAACTGAAAAATAGGATATGTAGCATTCTGTAGCATACTTTTTAGAAATGCAGACATGGTTATCCCCAAAGAAAGGCATAAAGAAAAACAATTAAATTATTTGCAGTAGTCAGAATAATTCACCTTTTAATGTTAAACTAAAAGCATTATGCAAGAAATAGCAACATACCTTGACAATATAGCAGTATAGAAAACAGATAATTCTCCATTTTTTAGCAATATCAAGATCTCTGGATCAAAACAGTTTCCCCAGTATGATACAAGGGCATTAGCTACACAATTACCTTTATATAGTGTAGAGTCAACCCTATGAGACTCATGAGTATGCAAATGGGGTGTTAAATCATTAGCATTCCTGAATACCTCAATCTGCACTAAGTGTAGGGAATGTAAACATGATGTAAGGACCAACACGATTACATGTACATGCCCTAGCAATGCAAGGGAAAGCATTGAGAAGCATTCTCTGCTAATGGCTTGCAGGTATTTCTGATTAATCTGACTGCAGGAGCAAGCAGCTTTCACAGTCTCCCCTCTTTAATGTACACCTAATGAGGATATGTCAGGGAGAAGAGACTTGCCAAAAAGTCTGAAAGTACATGGACTGATTTAGGAGAGCAACATTCCTAACATTCGAATGCTGGTTTTAATGACCATAGTTACTGCTCCTTAGTAAGAAATGTTGTTCATATACAAGGCAGTACTTTAATCATTGATAAAGATAACATGTGATGAAAGAGAGCTAGAATTGCTATTTAGAAAGCATAGATGCGGGAATGTGGCACCATACATAAAAAAGGGCTACACCTACAGTGTTTGTAGTCTTTGGTTAATATTGAGAGTGAGTACTAGGGTATCCTAACTGTTTGCAATATCCTAATCACCCAGACATTTATTGTCAAATGAAGAAGGACAACTTTCATGACTTGTTTCTGCTTCTCTTTCAATGTGACGTGATGCAATGTCACATTATCATAACATCTAAGCACTTTTCCTCCTTGCTAATACATGTCTTTGTCTATGGCAACTATTGGAAATACTCTTAAATGATTGTTCTCACTACCCTTGTTTGAGTATTCAAAGTCATACAGGTTCATGTTGCAAGATAACAAAGGGTTTAAACATGTGAAATGTACATTTAAAGCATTTGATCAACATTTCTTCTTTTATTGTTTGCACACTGCTTGACATTGTGCTCCATTGACAGGCAGCAGTCAATAGAAATGATCTGCATTTCACTGCCCAGGGTGAACAGTGACAAATATCATTTGGATTGCCATCAATAGTGCAATGAAGACTGGCATTGTTGCACTTTCCTCAGCAATCTAGACAGCACTGAGTGTAGAAATTCAGATTAGCACATTCCTATCTCTGTGGCATAATATGTAAAATTATTGAGCTTAGAGAAGCAGTAAGAGTGATGCAGAGATCAAAACCTGTTCACAGATCATTTTATTGAGGGAGTTCATAATAAATCATGACACCCATTTTGTTATTTAAATGTGTTGATGTGGGAAACTCAAGTAAGGTCAGTTTTGATTAAAACTGACAGATAAGTCATTTGAAAATATGTCAGTATCAATTGTGTGTGCTGTGTGAACAATGAAAAGATTTCTGATATCCCTTGTACCTTTTTCCATTCCCATTGCATTAAAGTCTTGATATTGTGACACATACATGATAGTACTGATGTGGCAATGAGATGTAAGACTGTTGAATGTATCAGTGCAATGGAGTACTACCTGTGCTCTTTGCTACATATACACTGTGATTCATGTCATGTGTCTTCAAGTTGTTATTCCCAAAAGAGTTGTTTGAATGCTTCTGACAAATATTGTCTTCTGCATTTGCATGCCACTTGGCAGCATGAAATTCACTTTCGTGCCTTAAGGAAGAAAGTGAAAAAATTATGTGCCTTATGTTGCACAAACCAGCCTGGCAGCATTGCAAAGCCATCAGCACTCTTGATAGTAAACAATGAAGAAAATACACTCATCTGATAACTTTCTGAGTGGCACAAGGTGTAAGTGCAGTTAGCTTATAGAAAAAGGGTGCTGATGCATGGTTCAAATCTACTTCACTGATAATTTTTCAGAGGGTGGTCTGAATATATATATATATATATATATATATATATATATATATATATATATATATATATATATATGGGTCTACTTCAGAAGATTGACAGACCATTTGATCGAAACTCATTTGGTCGACAGCTCGACAACCAGTATTCAAGGCACTTAACAGGGATTTGCCCCCTCCCCAATGTTATGCGACCCTGGAGTTGTTATATATAGTTAGGGGGTATGGGGGGCATGTGCCCCGCACAATGGGGGGTGTGGGGGGCGAAGGTCCCCACCTATTTTCATTTAAAATGTGTAGTTTTTCTTGTATTTTCATGCTTTTAAATGAAAATAGGTGGGGGGCTTCACCCCACCACACCCCCTAACTATATATATCAACTCCAGGGTCACACAACATTGGGGAGGGGGCAAATCCCTGTTAAGTGCCTTGAATACTGGTTGTTGACCAAATGAGCTGTCGACCAAATGAATGTCGATCAAATGGTCTGTTGATCTTCTGAAGTAGACCCATATTTATATATATATATATATATATATATATATATATATACATATATATATATATATATATATATATATATATATATATATATATATATACATATATATATATATATATATATATATATATATATATATATACATATATATATATATATATATATATATAAATCACATTTTGTGATACCATTGTGTTGTTAAAAAAGCAACTCTTGTCACTACTAATAACAGCATGTGAGCTTTTGTCTGCCCATGTTCACATTATTTGTTATTAAATACAAGTCTAATAGTGTGATCCACAAACTGCATTTCTGATGTTGCAATGACAAGTGAGAAAGATGAATAAGTCACTTGAATGTGCTTCTGACTGTGGCCATTGCTACATATACACATTGATTGCATTTAATTTACTGTCACTTTTTTTCTCTCTATCATATATTTTTATCTATCGCCTTTTAAACACAGTTCACTGCAGAAGGAAAAAGTGATAAATTTAGTTTAGGTTGCTTTATGTAGAGCAAATATACCAGGCATTGTCGCATGGCCCTCCAAAGCATGGATAGCGCTTACAGCAGAGAATGCACCTGACAGATGCTAATTTCTGTGGCACAAGGTGTAAATTAAGTGAATTGAGATAAAGCCACCACATGAAGCATTGTTTGCAGTGTTAGATATCACACTGCAATTATTTACAATGTGTAGGTTTTTTTGTTTTGTTTTTTTTTTTAGTTATTTTAATTTGTAGTTGTTCTCCGCTTGACAGTGCACAAATACAGTTCACTGCCTAAAGAAAAATATTTAAAATTTAATTTAGGCTGCCTTATGCTGCTCAAATGAGCCTGGCAGCATAGAGCACCTGACAGCACTCTGGATTGTAGTCAGTGAAGAAAGTATTCCTTTCTTGTAACTTCCTCTTGGGCATGAGGTCAAACTGAAGTGAATTGAGGAAACTAAGGCATATGCCGCATTGCTTGAATCCTGTTTAGACATCACATTGCAATTATTCACAATACGTAATTTTTTTTTTTTTGTGATCATTTTAATTTGCATGTGTTCTCTGGCAGTAAGCAAACACTGTTCACTACCTAAGGAAAAAACTTGCAAAATTAATTTAGGCTGCCCTATGTAGCACCAACCTGTCTGGCAACTGTGCATTTTCCTCAGCACTCCGGACAGTACTGCATGAAATTCCATCTATTACATACCTGTTTCTGTGGTATAATGTGTAAGTGCACTAAGCATAGATAAAAAACACAGCTGATCAAGGGTTCAAATCCAGCTTAAAGCTACTTTTACAATGGGCGTAAGAATCTCATTTGTCACGCCATTTTGATTAGGACTGTAGTACTAAAGAAAACTGATACTATTATACATGTTTCTTGCAAGCAATTTATCATTAATGTTTGTATAAGTTAATGTTTCTGTCTAGCATATATCATTAATGTTTCACATATAACCACAATCTAATGTGTGTCCAATTTCTTATACCTAACGATGACTTTTAATATAAAATTCATTTGCATATGTATGATGAGCACAATAATTCATTTATAATCATCATGACTCATTACATATCTAAACTATGTTTTTAGGGCAGTTATGTCTTGTGAAGTATGCATGTAACGTATTCCAAAATGTATTACTCGGTTCATTAAACTGCATCCATCTGAAATATATTTGCAAACAGAAATAATGACTTTTTTATCAGAATGCATTATGAGGACTAATCACACACACATACAGGCCTCTCTAAATTGTATCTACATGCATTTCTATGATGATATAACTCTAATTTTCACCCTCATGTGATAATGTCAATTGATAAGCTGCATTTCAGGTTTTGCATGCTTTATCCCATGGGTTTAATTCCCAGCTGGTACAACAATATTTTAACATAGTATAAGTGCCAACATCACAATACGTCACAATTAATCCTCTTTCTCCTTCCAAACTGCAAGAAGTAAAAGCCATGCCATTAAGCATTCCATTGTTGAAAACTGGAAACTGTGTCAATAGGTTGAGCATCACATATGGTAAAGTTCAGTACCATGTTTCACACCTTTACTGCTATGTGATTGATGTAAGTAGTGCCAATGTGTTTGTCAAGTAGTCCACTTGCGTTCAGTTATGTAAATGCAGTTGGCAAGGCTGTACATCTTTGTGCATAGCCAATTACCCACAAGATCTGAACTGGGCACCAATTCAGGGATAATTTGTTAGCCTGACTTTTGCAGACATGGCTAAAAAGGGAGAGAATGGTGCTTAATTTAGAGCACAAAGATGAGATGTTGAGGAGTCCAGGATATTTGTGGCACTCCTTGTGAAATGCTACAGCCATAGGCTGCTACAAGGGGATTTTACTGGGTCTCAGTATAAGGATGAGGCTTAGAATAGTTTAGAGAAGGCTGTCTCCAATGCAACAGGCATTCTATGCATTGGAGAGTAATGTCATCACCACTATAGTGACCTTAAGAAGAGCAATCAGGACTTCCCAAGCTGAGGGGAGGATGAATTTAGAACTGCAAATACCCCCCAGTTGTATGAGTATACTGACCCATAATCTGTCTATGATATGGCATTAATGAACTAGCCAACCAACACAGGTACTCGTTATGCTTTCATACATATTTATTTTCTTTTGTACTGTACAACTACAGAGGAGATAGCTGCAAACCATGAGGTGCACCAGGAGAGATTAACTCACTTCAGAGAGTCATGGGATAAGTATTACTTGGGTCCAAATTCAAACCAGAAATGTATGTTTATTCTCTCAAGCACTAGCATGCTCACCTTCCCTTATAAACCTTGTTGCTTGCATTAGGCAATGAGAATAGCAGCTTAACTGTCAGTGTCAGAACCAGCAATTACTTTTCATTACTGGATAAGTATTTATAAAATATTAACAGCAATAATATGTCACGAAGAATCAAATTATGGTAATTGCAATTATTACACTTGAATGTAAATTGCTTATACATCATAGGGAAATAAATGCTACTATTTGTTATATCATAGCAGTGAGATTTGTTTATTTTATGACATAAACACCTTTCCATCATATATGGATGTAGCAAAGGTGTATAATAGTTAAATATCATAACTCTTTATGTATTGCCAAGCAAAGTTTATCATAAAAATACAGTACCATGACATGCCATGTAGCTAATTATCTCTTTTTTGTCTCCCCCACACTTTATCTGTCTCTTTCTCTTTTTGAGGGCTATAATTTATTAACAATCTGCTGTTTGCATACCTTGCTGCTGAAAAATAAATGATCAACAGCACAGAGAGGTAGACCAACCACTGGAGCTTGGCCCACCATACCTCCACAGATAGCAGAACAGACACCCAGCACTTTGTGTTCACAACCTGTCAGTGTTGCCTCCACAACCGCTGGCTTACTTGCTCTAACTGCATCAAGCAGCTCTGCCCCAGCTGCTGTTGCAGTGGTATCCTTCAGGAGCAGTATTGGTGGAGGTGGAAATTCTTTCATCTGGCAGGAGCTGACAGGGCTGATGAAGGATATAATGGAGAGAGGCCTATGTGCATGTATCAGTAGAGTTGAAAATGTCCTGCATCACTTTGCAAAGATGATTCCCCATCCAGCACTGACCCAGGGAGCTGCTGCAGAAGACAGTGATGACAGTTCCCAGAATGAGGACTAGATTCTCACTGTTCTCAGGCTGGACATAGGTGACCCTCCAATGTCCCCTACCTAGCCTTAATCATGGTGTCCCCCAACCTTCTGTCTCTGTCACCACCCTTGTCTGTCTTGTATGTCCTGTATATTAGCACATGCTTCCTAATCTACCCTACCTACCTGACCCTCTCAGTCCTAAGAACCTTTCCCAACATTCCTCTCTCTCCAAAAAAAAAAAAAAAAATTAAAAAAAAAATAAAAATGAGCACCTGTCCCACAAAAAATACATCCAATGTATAGCTCTCTACCTTTGCCTTTGTGTCATCTTAACACAATTGATTTGGTCCAATTGGACCAAACAACATTATTATCTTGTTGTCACCCATCAATGGTGTGGTGACTCTGCAAAATCATGAAACTATGTGCACAATTGCACATTTATGTTGTGAAGAAGTGGATAGCTATGGTACTCTCCCAACGTGCCTGATAATTCCTGTATTCTTCCCCTGTGTCCTTCCCTATATTTGCCAACCCCATTTTCACCACTGTCCTATCCACCCCTTTTCCACAGATTTAATCTTATCAAAAATAGATTCACACACAACATGCATGGCCATAAACAGCACATGGAAAAGCCTTCACTTTATGTCCTCAGATTTTGCAAGGAGTTTGGCATAGCACAGCAGTGCTGAGTGACAGTGAACGCTGTTCAACTTCCAGTTTAATCCACAGTAGTCTGGTTACTTTCATGCAAATGTGCTTAAATCTGTGGTGTTATGGGAATGCAGAGTAAAGACTGACTAAAAGCAGCACTATGGAATAGTTAATGTAACAGTTCTTAGGCTGTTCTAAGTAATACATTAGGAATTCCGATGTGGTGTGTTGAGATCATTACCCTATTTAAAGCCTGGTGTTTTTGCATAGTGTCATGTTTTCTGTTACAGCTGTATGTCTATTTATTAATTCATGACATGTCATATTTCTATCATATATTTTACTGTAGATGTCTGCATTTATCTCCATATAAAACATTTCCTTAACATGCCATTTCTCTCTCTCTCTCTCTCTCTCTCTCTGTCTCTCTGCTCACCCCTTCTGCTTCACTAAATTGTTAGCATGCTGCAATTTTGTTATTTTAAGACTGTGATGTAATTAGTTCCTTCGTGGTGTGTTGAGCTAAAGCTCATATATATATATATAGAAAGCTTTTTGAATAATTTCAGGGATTCAAATCTAGCCATTAGCGAAGTCTTACTGACTGTTTTTGGTACATTATTTTATGAGTACCTCTTGGCTACATATTATGAGCCACAATTATCCTTCTTCTGTCATATCCTACTTTATCTCTTCCCTATTTCACCCTGTCAATGTATCTTTTCTCTTCTGTATCGTCATTCTTTTATTCTTCCACCTTAGCATTTGCACATATGGCGCTGGGCAGCAAATGCAACTAAGGCTAAATGCAAGTACATAGTATATGGCAATAGTTTGTGATTTTACTGCCTTTGTCCAAATTACTCTATTGCACTTTGCACCACTGTGCTAAGCTATGTTTATTTTGTTTAATGCATTTTTAGCTATGTTTATTTTGTTTAATGCATTTTTCAACAAGCTGAAGAGTTGGATGTACAGATTACAGTGGTCAAAAGTGTAATGAAGATGAATAAAAACATTCACGTTTGGTGAAACCTGCTGTATATTGTTAACTATCAGAAGAATCGTATCCTATGTGGTGTGCTTAGATAATACACAGGTTTAAATGTTTTCCTTGGAATGTTGCAAAGGTTAAAATCCAGATGGATGAAAAAAAGGTTTCAGAATACTTTTTCTGACTCTTATGGTTGTAAATGTTGCCTACACCTTTACTTAAGACATCATTATCCTGCTGCTAAATTAATGTGCCTGCTCCCTATTGTGAAGCATGTCTTGTACAGATCTTTGCATGAATGTCGACACAGAGCAACATAGAGTACAGCTAATTCCCATTCTATGTTCAACACAAGATATGATGCCATCAGCAGCACAGTTCAGCTTAGCAATGCTACTTTCATAGAGTAAAAGAAAAAAGAAAATCAAATAATAATTGGTTTATGTTGCACAACATTTGTATATCTGTATTACTTTTGTCAACAGATGATCTTGATTTCAGAATGATGTTGACTCAATTCAGTCATCTAATGTATGTCTACTCTACAGTATTTGCACCTGCATCTATATTACAAGTTTGGTTAACCTATTCTCACTTAATCCATCTGTGTTATTCTGCAGTGCACTATCCTATGTATGTTTGTCTTGCCAATGCAAATTTTGCAACAATGAGACAATACAAGTGTGCAATCATCTTGCCATGAGGTCACAGGAATATTTGATTGATAATCCATTGGTGTACAAGAGTCAATGTATATGCCATCACATCATTTTTAACACGTCGATATCCCTCACAGTTATGCAATGTACATTAAGGGCAGTATCTACAGTTCAGTAAAGAAGTATGTCATTACGTGTGACAATCATAATGATGTTACATTGTCATGTGCACACATGTGCATTTGCTGCACAATCTGTGTTACACAGTACCATCTCTTTTAAATATTGGATGTAAAAATAAATTCAGATGCCCACTTTCATATTCTTAATGCCACTCTTTTCCTGTGCTACTTGTGACTAATACAGTGCTCTCTGGATTGTATCACCAGACAGGTAGGAGGTTCAAGGTCCAGCATGGTAAACTTGTATGTGTATCTGTGTATTGGAGACCGTGTCTAATAATTGGTGCTGTATCCATTTCCCCTGAGAAGAATACATATAACTCCTCACACAGCTTCCTTATCCCAGTTTTTACTGAAACATCCTCTATGGGACACACTAATGAGGTCTTCCTGACAAAACAGCATTCTCTACTCTTTTAAGAGTCAGACGGCTTCTGTGGCACTAACTAATACAGTGCTCTCTACATTGTATAACTAGATAGGGAGGCAGCTTAATGCCTAACATGGGAAACTCATGTGTGTGTCTGTGTCTGTGTAACAGTGCTGTATCCACTTCCTCTGAGAAGACTATATTTAACTCTTTACACTGGTCCCGTATCCCATTTTTTACTGAAACATAATATCTGAAACACACTAAGGTTATCCTGACAAAAGTCCACTCTCTGCCTTTAAGAGTCAGACTTCTCCTGTTGCTCTTGTGATTAATACAGTGCTTTCTACATTGTGTAACTAGATAGGTAGGAGGTTCAGTACTCAATTTTGAAAAAATTGTGTGTGTGTGTGTGTGTGTGTGTGTGTGTGTGTGTGTGTGTGTGTGTGTGTGTGTGTGTGTGCATGGAATACCATATCATGATATCATAAAAATAGTGTGTTCCATGCTGATGGCTAATTAAGCACAGAAACTATTGTATGCTAATGTAGCAACGCTTGTGTGTGTTCTAAGCAGATGGAAACTAAGGCTCTAATACTACTATATTATGATATAACAAAGCCTGCATTTTTTCATTATGATAATAACTTGGGCTCTGATATTACTTTGTTATACTGTTACAAAGCCTGGCTGTGTGTCCCAGGCTGAAAGCAACTGAGTCTCTGTTGCTACTACATTACTGCATTATGATGTAAGAAAGACTGTGTATTCCATGCTGATGGTAAGCGAGACACTGAAGCTACTGTATTATGATGTAAGAAAGCCTGAGAGTTCCAAGCTGATAGGAACTGATATTGTGTCATTACTCTATTATAATGTACAAAACCTTGTGTGTTCCATGCTGATTGTAAGTAAGACACTGACTCTGCTGTATTATGAAGTAGCAAAGCCTGTATGTTCAATGCTGATGACAACTGGGAACTTAGACTACTGTTTTATGATGTAACAAAGCCTGTCTCTGCAATGTTAATGATAACTGTGGCTCTGACTCTACTGTATTATGATATAACAAAGAATTTGTGTTCCATGCTGATGGTATCTGAGGCGTTAACACTATTGCATTATGATGCAGTACAGTCTGTCTTTTTTCCATGCTGATGGCACCTGAGACTCTAACACTACTGTGCTATGATGTATGAATACCTATGTGTTCCACACTGTAGGTAACTGAGGCACTAACACTATTATATTATGATGTAACAAACACACTGTTGTTACATCCTGATGGTAACCAAGGCTCTGAAACTACTGTATTATGATGTAACAAATGGCAGTGTGCTCCAGGCTGATGGAAAATGAGGCTCTGTCCCTTCTGTAGTATGATGTAACAAAGCCTGTGTGTTCTATGCTGATGGTAACTGAGCTTATGACACTGCATTATTTATTTTTTTCAAACATTTTTATTGAATTATCACTTATGACATAGGCAAATTGACATTCTTATAAAAGTAATCAAACTATATTAACATAAACATTATACTTCACATATATTATTATATATAATATAAAGTAAGCAATATTACATAAATTATTCAATTCCTACCTTTTTCGGCTCTGCATTATTTTTATTCCTTAATGATGATAACTGAGGCTTTGATGCTACTGTATTATGAAGTAACAAAGCTATGTTTTCCACGCTGTTGGTAACTGTGAATTTGTCACTTGCTGATGAATAATATGGCTCTAACACTACTATATAACATGTAACAAAGTCTGTGTTCTTTGTTGATATTAACTGAGGCTCTGTTACTAACGTATTATGGTGTAACAAAGCTTATGTGCACCATTTTAATATAGGTTCTGACACTATGGAATTTTGATGTAAGAATATTAGTAGTGTCCAGTTCTGGTGGCAACTGAGGCTCTGACTCTGCTGTATTACGATTTAACAAAGACTGTGTGTTCTAAGCTGATGGTAACCTAGGTTCTGACACTATTTTATTATGATGTATCAAACTATGTAGTGTTCCATCCTGATAGCATCTGGGCCTCTGATGCTACTGCATTATGATGGAACAAAGACTGTTTTCCATGCTGTTGGCACGGTTGCCACCTTTGTGTCATCCTGTTTCCTGACAATCAAGCCATGCCAATATTCACATTAACCATACCATTTCTATTTGCCACACCCTTTACAAACCACACCCACTGTTATAAAGACCCAAATGCACAGTCATAACAAATAATTAATAATGAGCTTATGACACAGCTTTTACTGTGATATAATTCACATTTTGTTTTAATTGTAAATAAAAACAACATGCATTGGAAATGTTTCAATTTTACAGTGCAAGAAATAACAGGAAAACAATGAAGCATGATTGCAATGATTTGTGGAAAGTACACTGGCTATCTTCTATAGCAGAAACAAATTAATATATTGCATAAAAACTGCAAGTCTTGACTTCAGTATTATAATGCACAGCTTTCTTCTTCACTCAAAATGCATGAAAAATACATTGCAGCACTGGATATTTAGAACTTAAAAATGCAATACTCTAATCACAGTGCACTGGCTACCCATTCTATATTAACTTATGTTCTACAAGACATATAACTTTAGGGTTTTAACAGAGAAATGTTGTACATTTGCTAACTTTTAACATGCAGCACATACTTACAAATTCATTGCCAATTACTTTTAAATATGGCATACAAAGTAAGAGAAAAGTTTATGTTACTTGACACAGTGATACCCAAAATGAAGAAGCAAGACATGTGTGATGATAGGAGGTACTGCCAGCCATGCCAGGAGAAGTGGGGCAGTGGATGTGTAACACATGCCAGTACAGCTTGCTGGAGTTTTGTAACGAATTATATGCCATTTGTATATCAAACAGATTTGTACAAATGCTTGTGCTATAAATATATTTGTGAGGTTTGCGTGCGTTAAAATGTATCAACAGTGCACCCTGCTGGAAGGAAAAGAAATGTACATGTATTATTGTAACTGAATTAAATGTATATGTTTTAACAGCATATACCGGAAGGGAAGAGGTTAATCCACCTAACTCTGAAAAATACTCTTGAAATTAAATTACTTTATGGGTTAAGCCATAAAGATGTTATCCCACAATTTTGAAGGGAACCAGAGATGCAAAGTCTGTAATAAAGAATAGGTTGTAGCTCCTGTAGGAAGAGTGGAATGATTTTATGTTTTTTATCACTTCCAGCAGCTGCACCACATCTGAGCAATGCTCTATTTGTGTGTGTGGCAACACATAGGTGCTAAACCCTGACATCTTCTGGCAGTGGGGGTTGCATGGGAACCAGGAGTCTGATGACCAGATGTATGTGATGTCATTTTGTACAGAAATAATGTTTTAATATTAGAGGAGACTGAAGTCTCAGGAACATTATGCATTCTGCCTTGGATCTGCCAAGAAGGACCACTCACCTATCTTGCCTTGCTGTATTCAGTAAGTAGGAAGAGTGATTCTTTCAGTCAATCAGGAATAGATAGACTAGTTAAATAGTGTTTTTCTATAACTGTGTGAAACTTTCAATCAGTATTATTTTTAATATTTCCTGTGGCTAAAACTCTGGTGTTTACTATAAATACATATTTAGTCTTCTCACATTCTTTTATTTATTATTACATATATTTAAACTTCTCATTGTGGCTGGTGCTTTTAGAAAGATATTTAGGTTTTGAGAATATTTGCATATATGTACTTGGTGATAACTCTGACCACGCCTGAAAGACTTGCTGTTTGGTCAAGATTACCATTTGTATTAATATTAACTTCACTCAGCATAACTGGATACCCTTTTAAGAGCCTTATAGTAACTGACTGGTGGCAGTGAAACTACCTTATAGTCTAGACAGAAGGTGACATAGCTAGTAAATCTGTGCCAGCCTTTTTCAGGTGTGTGTTTTTGTGTGTGTGTGTGTGTGTGTGTGTGTGTGTGTGTGTGTGTGTGTGTGTGTGTGTGTGTGTGTGTGTGTGTGTGTGTGTGTGTGTGTGTGTGTGTGTGTGTGTGTGTGTGTGCAAATTAAATCTCAGTGGCTGTGTCAGTTACATGGAGCAGGGACATGAAGCACTGGTTTCACAGAAAGGGTGCTGGAGAGTTTGGCTTGGACACTCAGCAGAGGGCCTAACCCTACAGCTGTGGCAGTGGGCAGTCTTATTGGGGGCCCTGGGGTAGACAGGTAGAGACACCCAGACCTTGGGCTGAGTGTGTGCCCTGTGTGCTCTTAAGGGAAATTGTGCTTGATGCAGAGAGGTCTGCATCTGGAAATACTGAGTATATCCATTTGTATTCCAAGTGAACGTCCCTCTCCAGTGTCAGTGTTGAGGATTCAGGCTCCTTGATTACTCACCCAGAGTGGGGCCATCACAACATGTATGATATAGTACAATGTAAATTGGAAAGAAATTGCCATACCCTGAAACATATGTCACTTAATGTAAACTGGAAAGAAATTGCCATACCCTGAAACTTATGTCAGTGAAAACAGGTGGAAATTAATACAGTTTGCTCAGGTAATAGCATTTTTAATTTTTTTCTTCTAAGTAAGGCAATTTTAGAACTGTGCTCTGCTTTTCAATTAAGATAGTGTTTCCTTGTGCTGAAGGCAAATGCAATGTTCTTAATCAATAGTATGCATTCTTACACTACTCAGAAGTACAGCATTGCAATACTGGAGTCATGAAACAGCAAACCAGTGAAGCAGAACACCAAAATGGGCTGTAATGAGTTATAGAAAGCACTGTAGGACATGTCACCTGTATACAAACTATATACATATATACATGTAGTGTGCAATACAAAAAAAATATCAGTGGAATAAGATGAAAAGGAATGTTGCTTGCTTGAGTAATGGCATTTTCAAAAATAGATAACATGAAACACGGCAATTCCTGATGCTTCGTGTAAATATATTTTTCCTTTAAACACCTGTGTTAAATACTTTTTTAAGACATTAACAGAAAAGAAAACAAACCATATTAACATATTTTCCATTTGCATATATTTTATAGCACATATCTTTTCTTTCTTTGTAACTATCATCAGTCCAACATTACATAATTTGCTCAATTCTTGCCTTCCCTTAAACCTCACTCCTCCTCCTCCTGAACATTATTATGCATGTATTGTTCCCACAATTTCCATTTATTTCCATGTAATTTGCTCCTTTTCTTTTCTAAAGATACCTCTTCCAGTTCTTTTATCTCTTTTATAATAGTCAATACTTCAAATACATTTGGCTTAGACTTTCATTTTCGTAATTGAGTTAAACTTAATAATGCCTTACTATAGTGATTTGCAGCTCAAAAGAATCATTTTCATAGTTACAGCCATTTGTTTACCCACTGTTGCAATTTAGACTATTACATGACAGCATCAATATTAAAGATAAAATATGAAATTAAGCAAGTGTTCAAGGAAAGCTTTTTTGTTGTATAATCAGCCACCACACTCCTAATCCCTATCCAGTTAAATGTTAGACTTTCTATATAGTTGTTAGCATGACCCTATTAGCTGCAGTTAAACAGCACTTAAGTTCACCATTTAATTTGGAAATTTGTGCGAGCTGGTGAGGACTGATTGTCATTACCTACCATGTCTTAAAAACTCAGGAACCTCACATGGCCTTCCTGAAAACACTAGAAAACACTAGATCACACCAAACTCACACTCATACTAGGACTTCAAAATTACCCTATAGACTGGGAACACAACTCAAGCCCAAACACCTAGCCCAAAAGTTCCTTCCTTCAATTCATAAAATCAAATGAACAACTAGTCACCATCCCCCCACAAGAGGAGAAATATACTTGATCTTCATCATCACTAACATGGGAGGAGGAAGCTACTACATAAGAGAAAAAACTTTAAAGGTAAGACACCCTGATCACTATAAGTAAAAAAAAAGAGCTCATAATAAAAAATCATCAAAAATTTTTTTGAGAAAAAATAGCTAAAGACTCAAAAGACAATCATAAGGCCTAGATATGCAGAAACTAGTTCAAAATGATGTGAAGATTACTGGATCTACAGACATTGCCAACATACTGGCTGACAGGTTGACAGCTGTTTATCTTCTATAGTCTTACCTCCTCATTAGTGGGGGGTGGCGCACGCACTGCAACTGTGGTCACTTCACAAAGGCCTCCACTCCACCCGAAATACCGGGCCCATTAGCTTGACAAGCCTTATCTGCAAAGCCATGGAGAGGATCATATAATGGACCTCATAAATAAAGAATAGGAAATTTGCAGACTTTGGATCCATCCCAGTTTGGCTTAAAGTTTGCGCAAAACTGGGCGACTATAGTAAAAAACATCTGGACACAGATATCCTGAAGGGGGTCACACAGAAACGGATAACTGGTGCCAGATGGCCTAAAGTTAAAAAGTAAAATGCAAAAATGCATAGTCATACCTTAAAAAAAAAAAAGAAACCCTAGCTACCAAATAATAGGTGGCAATCCACTGGAGCAGGCGTTATCAGTTATCCAAGGGACCCAGGTTGGTTGATGTCTGTGTCTCGACACTCCATGTAGGTAAAGTAGTTTAGAGAAGACCTACATTGCCCCACCTTATCATGAAGGGTCAGACCAAATGATTGAGCAATGCCCCATAGGAATGTATCTCTGACGACACTTGCAGCAGCTGGAGCCACAAAAGTTCCTCACCAAAAGGATAAAGGGTCTCAACATCATCTGTCATGCTGCCCGATTGAAAGAACTCCAGCTCTATGTCCAGATTTGATGATGAATATGCTTCACAAAAAAAATCAAGATCATCCAGAGCCACAAGGGCGAGAGAAATAATCTTCTTGACCAATGGATGGGAGATGAGAGATACCCCCCAGGATTACCTCAGTGTCACTGCTTCGACAGAGGCACAGCAAAATAATGGCAGATAGCCTAGTATGAACCTATGAACCTATGAACCTAAATGTATTGTAACACTTTTTATAGTGGTTGTTATGACCCTATAAGGTGCATGTAATGTAAGCAACACGCAAGCTCACACTTAAATTTGGAAATTAGTGGAGGCTAATGAGGAAAGGATTGATTCTCATGAAAAACGTATTAAAAATGTAATATTTTTTTCAGCTGATCTGCTTTGTATGCCATCTGCATACACCTCAGGAGCAGTGATGATGTTGCTTTACAGTTTTCTAGATGTTTACTTTCAGATCTGTGCTACAAGCACCTTTTTGTTATCCAAAAATATAATCTGTTTTGCTCATTATGTTGCTGGCTTCCCACACAACATTTGTGTATGATAACATAAGATGGTACAGCAATTACTTGCAGTTGTGACTATATTTTAAAAATGTTTTCACTTTTGTGGATGGATGGGTGATAACATGTCAATCATGTAATACACAGCCGCAATGTTATTTCACTTGCCATCTCAGCAGAAAAAAAAAGTCTGTTTTAGTTGTACAGTCACTGCCCCAACACTCTGTCTCAGTATTGCTGCACTAAAAATGTACAAGTCTTATACTCAACTTCTTTACCGGGCTCTGCCAGAGAACTGGTAAGGCCAACCCCCCCTCCTTATACCATAAAAACTGATCCCTAGTATTATTATGTTTTCTATACATAAAACTTTAAACACTGAGAAACGGCAACAAGAGGTTTGGTGTATGGGTAGTGTGTGAAGCATCTTAACTGCCACATACGCCAGACCTTTTGGTACTTATTTTGACCTGCTAACCAGATATACTTCGTGAAAAATAGCTCTCTCTGTAAGATTACACAGCTACAGACCTGGCACTTATAAGTGCACCACAAAGCATGTTGCCAGCAGCATTGTTTTGTAGAAACTGTCTTCACATTCCTGCATGTAAGAATTTTAATGCATTGTATTTCACTTTGTTTTTACCTTGACCTTTTCAATTGCAAGCCTATATTAAGAAACTTACTGCATCTGTTTTTTTTTTTTTACTTGGTCAATTGCAATGTCATTGCAGTGCTTGCTTACACAATTGACTTGTATTTATCACTCAGTAAAGTTTAACACAGAAATGTACATGTCCTTATCCGTCATATTTCTGGCTTCCAGCTTCATTGGTTTGCTATATGTTGCAAAGTAGCTAGAAGTAGCTACATCATGCACTACTTAAAAAAGAATATCTTATGAAAAAACATATACAGCACTACTGGTACACAGCATTTCTTCATGTTCATGGCTTCCAGCATACCTCTCAACTGTCCAGATTTTTGAAGAAAGTCCAGATTTTCAAATGATATGTTTGGTCTGTTCATAAAATTTGTGATTTTTCTGGCAAATCATTGTGGGTGGAAGTCACTAAATAATTACAAACATTTGAGTTGCTGACTTCATATAATTCAGAAAATGCATGTTAATACATAGCATGTTATTTTATCAACTTTCTATCTTTATAATGCCAATATTTAAAATCTGCCACTATTTTTGGGCCTTTGTTTCCCCATTATTTTTACTTAGTCCAGATTTCTTGAGCTACGAGGTAGAAAGTTATGAGCTTCATTGGTTTGTTATGTGATGAATTTTAATTTTCCTGATATGACCTAGTAAATGTCTGAATGGAATCTATACTGTTTAGGAAAAATCTTTTATGTAAAAAGTTGAACATACAGAACTTCTATTATAGATTATGAGTACAAAAGTACAGGAATAGCAAAACAATACAAGGCATATAAACAACACATTTTAAATTAAAAATTGAATAAGGAGCTCTTCACACAGTCACTGAAAAGTCACGATTATTTGCACTTGAATGTGCATTTCTCATTGGACTTTGTAGCCTCAAGAAGTTTCTGGATTCCTTTATTAAATGTGTGAAACTGTGCGCAGCTCAAGTTAATGTTTAGTTTGACCTGTAGTTCAGCTTTTACCAACAGTACCAGCATTCTGTTTCTTTGATCAGTTCATGAATTTTCCATTAAAGAAAATACTCACTCCACATAGCTATTACTAGCGGTGATGGATAATACAAACTGAACCACTCTGTACAATGTACTGCAGTCTTCAGCTTCACTGAAGAAATTCTCCCACTGTTAGGAAAGAGATGCTTTGACCATGCTGAGCAACACTGTCATTGCAATGCTTTAAGCACAGCAATCTGAGTACAATGTATCCGTGTCTACTTCTGTTATGTTTAAGGCCTCTGTTGCTGTCTGCAGTTTATCCCATGCTGCTGTTTAATGTAGACTAAATACCTGAAGAATTTTTAAAGGACTATTATTAAAGGGACAATCCCAGCAATTTTTTGTTTTGATTCAGCCTTTGTTTACATTTCGGGTTTGCCTTGCTGAGCATGCTCACTTTTGGCTGAGGGGGTTGGGGGAAGATTGCCTGCAGGAAGCTTCAAAGGTGTTAGCCAAATTCCATCTCAAATTGCAATTCTACTGATACAGTCTCAGTGTCACCCATTCATTGGTTTAATCTGTGCATTTACCCATTGAGAAAAGTAGCCTTTCAGGCATTTAATGACCTAACTACTGCTGCTGCTACTATAGAAAACACAGCAGTAATGCAATGCTTTCAAAGGAGAATTATTTTGTTTCTAATATCAGTTACTTGCTAGAGTACTTTGTTTATCTTATAGTGCAGTGTAAGTCATATATTTACACAGAGGCAGGATTTTCAGAGAAGGTTGTTGGCATACTGTAGGATAAATGTCACAAACTTCAGTGTGGTCTGGTTGTTATTAGGAAACGCTAAGACTTTACTGTTTGTTCTTTTGTATTTCCCTTCCCCCGTCCATAGGCTATTAGATTAGTTGATCTAGTCACACTCAATTCTGCATCCTTTGCAGCACTGAAATTACATCTTTAGGATGCGCTTATTTTTGTAAAACTTAGTGGAATGATTATCCCAGACTGGGCAATTGTATTTTTTTTCATGCTTGTTGCAACATGCTTTTTTTTCCCTTTACAGATCATTATTTTTCATATATAACACCACACAATGAAGAAAATAATCCAGAAAACGACTCAGCCAGTAAATCCAATAGATTTAATATAAATCTATTGGATTTACTGGCTGAGTCGTTTTCTGCATTATTTTTCATATGTTCAGCAATAGTGTTGCTTATTAGTGCATGTACTCATGCCGACATATATTTATACAATAGTTTACCCTCAGTTGACAGATAGCATTGCTTTGAACATTTGGATTCTTGGAAACAAACCCACTGAGTTGCTGTAATAAAATTCTGTATGAACAACTACTTTGTATCAGGCATAATAAGGGTTAAACTATCTTGTGTGCAAAGAAAGAATTTCTAAAAGAACTGTTTGACCTGTTTAAACAGGCTGACCATGAAAGAATGTGCAGATGTTAACCTGCAGTCCGAGAAAGAACAGAACTTGTAATTATCTTATGACTCTTGCATATTTCTGTCTTAACTGAAACTGACCCTTGCATATTTCTGTCTTAACTGAAATTCAGTGTCTGATAAACATCTTGTTGAGTATGTGTGTGTACGTGCAGAAGGGGCTATAAAAACCCCTGCAGTTTGTACAGAAGTTATACTGCTGACATTCCACCATCGATGTGGCAGGTCTCCATGCATGTAAATAAAGCTTTTATTTGCTTATCGAAATCGCTGTGTTTCTTCTGGCGAATGTTGGAGAAATAAGTGTTTTTCTTTTAACATTTTCTGGCGCCCAACATGGGGCCACCTCTTCACGGTGCGAATCACACAAGAAGGATTGAAAACCTGTACAGGAGGGGAGAACGAATCACGGACTCCCTGATAAGTAAAAGACCTCCGACGAAATCTTGTCGTAAGTAGAGGCCAGTCGCTCTTGATTCAATCCGTGAGACGGTGATGAACGAAAGGGCGGAAGACTCACAGCAAGGTAAACTTTCCCTTTTTTTTAATAACGGATAGGGAAAAAGGAAGGGACTAGTCATAAGGGACAATTGTTTGTTAAAAAAGGACTATCTTTACGTAAAAAAAAAATTTAAGATGGCTAGAGATCTCAGGAAAAAGGAATACTTTCTCTTTTAAATAAGGGAAATGGGAACAGGAAATAGTTGCTGTTCAACAGAAAAAACTGAAGTTAGTGAAGATGAACAACATATGTTTAAATTACATCCAAAAAATCTAAAATATTTAGACAAATGGAAGACGGAGTATCAGTTTTCAGGAAAATTAGATAAGTACCAATGTCAGAGGTTGGTAAGGGACCTGCGCAGAGACGCAGGCAGTAGAGTAAAAGACCAAAAGAATGTGGGTTTTCCACAGGCACAAAAATGGCTTGAGGAGGCAAACAAAATATATCTTAGTAAAAACTCAGTTAAGAAGGATGATTCAAGTGCAAAATCTGTGTTTTTTGTTAATAAAGAAGACGACGAAACCACCGTATCTACTCGTCGTAATCCTTCCGCCCCTCCCTACCTCATGGAAGGAGCAGCGGAGGGGGAAGGGGCGGTTGATCCGCCACAATACCAGGAAAGTGAAAAAGAGAAGGTCCCCTCCGCCATTTATCCTCTGCTACCAACCATAACATTGCAAAAAACTCCTGGCACTTCTATAGAATTACGAAACCGAAAGGTAGGGGGTGGTGAGTGGAGAATAAAGGATAAGTCGGTGTCAGATAGTGAGAGCAAATACCCTTTGATTCAGGTAGCAAACCCACAGGCAGGAATGGACGGTCAGGGTCCCACAATCCTGGTTTACCGCCCATGGACCAAAGAGGACATTAGAAAAGCCATAGAAGGAATCCCCCACCCAAAAGACAACATTAAGAAATTCGCCAATGACATGCACGGTATGCAAATAAGTTATAAACTTAATAGTATTGTATGTGAACAGGTACTCCGACAGATTTTAGGTCCTGACTGGCACCTTATCTGTGGAAATTGGAAACCCCTTACGGAGGACGGGGAGCCTCTTGGTCATGATACCACGGAATTTGAAAGGCAACTTAAAATGTGGTTAAAATGTTACTTGAGCGTGTCACAGAAAAATGGAAGGCACGTGCGGACTGAACACACATTAATCAATGCGTACAGTCCGATGACGAGAAAGTAGATCATTACTTACAGCGTTTAACTGTTATTTTTAATGGCCATAGTGGCATAGAAGTGCCCACTAATTAGGGGGCAGACTCATCATATGAACAACAGTTAAAGAATGCCTTTTTGAAAGGGTGTAGATCTCCAATTAGTAATTTTATTACTAAACATATGATAGACCACAGAACAGCATGGTTACAACCACTGTTAGAATATGCTAGGCATGCGGAGAAGTATATAGCGGATAAAAAGAAGAAACAAGCACAGACTCTCACGGTTAATTCGGATGGCACGATTATGTTGCAGCAAGGTCAACCTAATAGGGGCAGAGGAAGGGGCAGAGGCAGGGGGCGAGGAAATGTAGGACACTCTGAGGATTACGAGGGAAGGGTAAGGAGGGGGGAATGTTTTAAGTGTGGCAAGAAAGGACATTTTGCAAGAGATTGTTGTAGCTCGGGAAAACTGGGTGCTTCACAAGCACCGGCGCAGTCCTCAGCATGACTATATGACGGTGAGGAGGAGTGACCGGGGCCACCGGATGAAATTATGGAAGGTTATGAGGAGGAGAACGAAGAGACCAAAGGGGAATGTGCAGGATGGGAACATGAGCAAAGCAGTTTTTCTGCTGATGGAGAATATCAAGTTGTCAACTTGACAGCATTAGCATCAACTATGCAACTGGAGGTGCAACCTGTGATTAGTTTTCAGGTTGAAGGACAAGAAGTAGAATTTTTGTGTGATTCGGGAGCAACTAGGACCTTGCTAAAACATACTGCTGTGCCATCTGATGCAGCTACGAGTGATTATGTATTAGTAAAAGCGGCAAATGGACGGATTTATAAAGAACCGCTGTCTCGACCGCTGTGGTTCACAGACCCTCAAACAAACCAGACCATTAGGTTTTGTGTAATTATTTCACATATTTGCCCTGTCAATTTGTTAGGAAGGGACCTAATGCATGTTTTTGGTATAGCGGCAGTCCCCACAGCTCATGGTATACAGGCCAAGCGAGTACAACTTGAAGCTGCATTTTTGCAAGAAGGACAGGGAGATTTACATTACTGGTACAGTAATGATTTGGTCTCTACAGGTCCTCAAAGCGTAACAAATGACTTACTAAATTTGGCTTTAAGTAAGTATGGTCATCAACCACCAGTGAAGGCAGAACAGTTGCACTGTACAATGTACTACAGGAAATTGATAGGTCCTGATACGATATATGAAACACTGTTTTTTAAATATAAAATCACGAAGATTGTTTTTAAGCAGCTGTACTGGGATAAATTAGGAAACTCTGCAGCCACATGCAGTTTCATGAAAGATATGCTGGCACTTTTTAGGAGTAATTTTACACCGCATGTATCTGTAACGAAAGAGGAAGGACAGGCTTGGGTCTCTGTAGGTAAGAAGGTAACGGAATGGAGTACATTGTCGGAAGAACAGTTACAAAGCAGGGGGGGGTTCAGGTACAAAAGTTGAAATGGGTTACGCAGGCTAGACCTACAGTACATTTCAGGGAAGGTAGGGCATTGCCCAGCTGACTTTTCATGCTGAGTCCGCAAGAAGAAAATGATTTGCGGACTATACCACAGTCTTTGTGGTCGACTGGGCAGCATGATATAGGATTAATGAAAACAGCAGGTGCAGTCAAAATCACACCTAAATCTGATTATAGACCGGACAAACGACAGTACCTGTTGAGCAAAATAGCAGAAAGAGGAATTTCTCCGGTAATTGAAGCATTACTACGGGCAGGGGTCTTGATCCCATGCGCAGATTCACCATGTAATACACCTTTGTTTCCAGTAAGGAAGCTGGATGGAACTTGGAGGATGGTACAGGATTTACAGGCTGGTAATGCAGCCATAGTACCAAGGGCCCCGGTAGTTCCGGATCCGTCTGTCCTACTGAATGATATCCTTCCCACAGACCAATATTTTACAGTTATTGATATCAGTAATGCATTTTTCTCTATCCCATTACATGAGGATAGCAGATTTTGGTTCACCTTTACATTTATGGGCAAACGTTACACATACACACGATTACCTCAATGTTACTGTGAAAGTCCTACTGTATTTTCTCAAGAAATGTCAGCGAACCTGGCTCAGTTTTTACCGAAGCATGGAAGCCATCTATTGTTGTACGTAGACGACATCCTGCTGGCTGCCCCTACAGAATCTGCCTGTAAAATGGACTCCCTGCAGCTTCTACATTTTTTAGCAGAAGAAGGACACAAGGTAAATAAGTTTAAATTACAATTTTGTAAACTAGAGGTACACTATTTGGGTTATTTAATATCTAACCAAGGCAGGCAACTTGATGGTACTAGAAAGGAAGCTATTCTCCAGGCACCTATGCCCCTCACAAAAACGGAAATGATGTCATTTTTGGGGATTACTAACTTTTGCCATAGTTGGATACCTAACTATGCTGAGGAAGTAGGTCCTTTATCGGATCTGATCTTTGCACTCCCAATGGTGGCAAATGATCCCATTTCTTGGATGGATAGGTCCATTCAAGCATTTACTCAGATCAAACAATTGATAGCAAGTTCAGCAGTTCTAGGTTTCCCTGACTATTCCAAACCTTTTATTCAAATGGTGGACTGTAAAGGCAGATACATGACATCCATCCTGTTACAGTCGCATGGGGACAAACTCAGACCCCTGGCTTTTTATTCAAGTAAAATGGACACTGTCGCGCGATCATTACCACACTGCGTGCAGGCAGTGGTGGTGGCGACATTGGCCATTTAAGCTTTGGCGACACTTATTTTATTTCATCCACTAACCTTGCGAGTACCGCATTTGGTAGCAGTGATTCTGCTGCAGAATAAGTTAACTTTTCTATCTCCAAGCAGACACTTATCGTGTATGACTATTTTGTTGTCTCAACCTCACATGACTATAGACCGAAGTACTACCCTAAACCCGGCTACTCTCCTCCCCACACCAGCTGATGGAACTCCACATGTGTGCCTGGACATGATTCATGCAAATGTTTTACCTAGACCTGACCTTAAAGATCAACCCTTACTAAACACTGACTGGACCTTATTTGTAGATGGGTCGACCCGTAATAATGAGATAGGTAACACCCAAGTTGGTTATGCAGTGACAACTGGTACACACATCATAGAAGCTAATCCTCTCCCCAGGAACTTGTCCGCACAAGCAGCGGAATTAATTGCTTTGACCAGGGCATGCACATTGTCGGAAGGTAAAGCAGCCACTATCTATACAGATAGCCAGTATGCTTTTTCTACGGTGCATGTCTTTGCCCAGCAATGGAAAAACAGGAGAATGGTTACTGCTTCGGGGAAAGAAATCACGCATAAAACCCTCATCTTGGATCTTTTACAGGCTATCCAACTACCTAGTAGACTAGCGATTTGTAAATGCGCAGCCCACACTAATGCTAAAGATCCGGTAGCACTGGGAAATGCCCTATCTGATAAGACCACTAAGGAAATTGCTTTAACATCCGCTTTTGCACTTGAAACAGACCTGCAACCTTTAGATAATTTTAATCTACACACCTTACGGGTCATGCAAGAATTAAGTACTAAACAGGAAAAGCAAAAATGGATGAAATATGGGGTGACACATGAGCAGGGGGTTTATATGGGACCAAATGGTAAATACGTTTTACCAACTAATTTATTTCGTTATGCCTCCCTCATTACTCATGGGCCATCTCACAACGGTCCAGCAGCTATGGTTCAGGTAGTGCAACAAGTATTTTGGAGTAAAGGATTTGTAGCATATGCAAAACGCTTTTGTCTGTCTTCTCTTGTCTGTGCTCGTTTTCATGGGCAGGGTGGTATACGTGTTGCACCGGCAACCTTCCCAGTTCCACTCTATCCCTTTCATTCCATCTGTATGGATTTCATTGAACTTACCCCTGCACAGCAGAAAAAGTTTGTATTAGTTATCATTGATGCATTTTCTAAATGGTTGAAGCATTTCCCGTCACTCATCCGGATGCTTCAACAGTGGCAAAAATTTTAACGAATGATATTATTCCACATTTTGGAATTCCAGTATGCATCTATTCTGATAATGGCACTCATTTTGTTAATCAAGTTATTCAGAAATTGGCTGTTGTTTTCAAAATTGACCTTAAACACCATTGTGCTTACCATCTGCAGTCAGCCGGGTTGGTTGAACATCATAATGGTATTCTCAAAAGTAAGTTACGAAAACTCATGGCCGAGACACATCAGTCTTGGATTACCTGCTTACCTTTGGCACTCCTCTCCATGCGGACCACACCTACCTCCAAAGGTATTACGCCATTTGAACTCCTTTTGGTCGCTATTACGTCCCGCAATGGCAAGGGATATTGCCTGCGGAACGTGAGGGGGGTGAGGAGTTAGCAGATTACATGAGAAAATTGCTGACAAAAACTAAAATGCCTCTAACAAATGATTGCTTTTCAGATCAACAGAAGAGCAGAATTCTCAAAGTTAAGCCCGGAGATTGGATCTGGATCAAGATAATCAAGAGGAAAAACTGGGCTTCACCAAAGTGGGAAGGTCCATATCAAGTGCTGATTTCGACTCCTACTGCGGTTTGAATAAAAGAACGAACATCGTGGGTCCACTTAACAAATTGTAAACTGGTGAAACAGTTTGAACTGGACAAAAATCTAGGTCCCCCTGAGGAACCTTAAGAAGTGAAAAAGGGGGGTGGTATTTAATTATTTTTGAGTACAATATTTATTTTTAATATTTTTGTGTAGTTGTGTATCCATTTTAGTTTTCTTCAAATGAAGAAATGGAGTATCTCGTACCTGAAAGAAGACAAAGAGACAATGGTAATACACGGGAGCAGCCTTTCCCACAGAAATATTGTACAATAATTTTGTTAACAATCATTGTGATTTCTGTGTTTCTATTTTGGCCATTTTTATTTTCAGATGCTGTTAGTTGAACTAAAAGGAACACGAAAAACACAGTTTGGCATCCTCCTTTTAATACCTACCAGGCTGTTAAGTATGCTTATAATTCATCTCTTAATATCTCTAATTGTTGGGTATGCACTGCTATTCCTACTGTACATGAGGGGTTAATGTTGAGGACGGTCCCTTTGGGGGCTAATGAAACATGGACCAATTTAATATTTGACACCTCAAATGTTACAGCAAAGAATAAAATAGCTTTACCTCTCATGGGTCGTCAAAATGGAACGATATGCTTTCAAAAACTTGGTAAAAACAGAGTTGGGTGGAGCCAGTGCAATACAACAATAGTTCATAATTGTACCACAGATAACTCAGGATGTGTAACAAGTTTTACACCTATAAAAAGACTTGTTAAAGACCCCAATTTCTTTCAGGAAAATGAAGTCTGTGTATTATCTATTGTTTTTAGGGCTGCAAGATGTAGGGGAACGTTTGAATCCTGTCAATATTACCATTAAGGTACAAGATTGCTACTTTGTCTGTGGAAGAAGGGCATATAAGTGGTTACCAGAAAGTTGGTCTGATAGTTGTTTTTTAGGTTATTTGGTACCAGCAATAAGACATGCATTTACACTACCCCAAGGTAAAATACGAAATGTACGTACTGTTAATAAACCTATTAATCCCATAGGTAAAATTGATGCGTCCTGGATTTACCATCATGATTTAGCCCACAGTAGCAGTAAGGGGCTATCACATATGGACTTGGGTGATGATGTTATTTCTGGTGCTGGTATTCTTCCAGCATATGGGACAGTAAAATCTATCTGGGAACTCAGAAAATTGTCAAAATTGTTAGAGACTCAGTAATGCAACTTTTTCTGCGCTAGAATTGATGACGGACGAATTAACGGCAATGAGAACAGTAGTGTTGCAGAACCGTATGGCGCTCGATTTCACCCTAGCGGTGAAAGGAGGTACTTGCGCTCTTATTCAAGAGGAGTGCTGTTCGTTTATCCCGGATAATCAGCATGAAATTGAGAGTCATCTCGAAATTATTCAGAAGGTGTCTGAACTGACAAAACCAGGACAAAATCCATTGACTGAATTCTTCCAGAACTAGTTCGGAAGCTGGGGAAGTGTTCTTATGAACATTTTAATTGCTGTATGTGTTGGTGCCATTATATTCTTGTTTTTAGGTTGCTGTTGTATCCCATGCATCCTAATGTTGACGTCTAATGTAATAACTGCCAATATGACAAAAGCTTACTATTTTGGGTACAAAGGATACGAATCAAATGAAAAGTTGTATGACCAGGATGTGTAGTGAAATATTTTGCTGATACAAAGTGTTGTTAGGGGGGAAATGTAATAAAATTCTGTATGAACAACTACTTTGTATCAGGCATAATAAGGGTTAAACTATCTTGTGTGCAAAGAAAGAATTTCTAAAAGAACTGTTTGACCTGTTTAAACAGGTTGACCATGAAAGAATGTGCAGATGTTAACCTGCAGTCCGAGAAAGAACAGAACTTGTAATTATCTTATGACTCTTGCATATTTCTGTCTTAACTGAAACTGACCCTTGCATATTTCTGTCTTAACTGAAATTCAGTGTCTGATAAACATCTTGTTGAGTATGTGTGTGTACGTGCAGAAGGGGCTATAAAAACCCCTGCAGTTTGTACAGAAGTTAGACTGCTGACATTCCACCATTGATGTGGCAGGTCTCCATGCATGCAAATAAAGCTTTTATTTGCTTATCGAAATTGCTGTGTTTCTTCTGGCGAATGTTGGAGAAATAAGTGTTTTTCTTTTAACAGTTGCAAATGTCCTAATAGAAGAATAAAATCTCATAACATTTCAATAAGAATAATGTCAGACAATATTGAAACTGAATCTTGTTACTTTTACTAAAAGTATTTTCCCATTAGCTGACACCTTTCAGGAATCACACAGTAACTGTCTGTATAATAGTGATTCCATCCAACTCAATTTTTTTCCCTGCGCTACAATAAACTGTTTGGATCTTTCACTCTTTCCCTGAATATTTGACTGCAGTCACCATTTGAAAGTTGAGGCAAATGTAGTCTCTATATTTCCCTATGTGTGCACATAAGTATGCATGCAATATGTAACCAAAGTTTATATTCATGTGGTTGTAAAACCATAGCCTTGCTATGTCTTACTGACCGGCTTGCAATTCAATGCATTCCTGAATGTCTGTCAAATTTGTATATGCTGGATATGTAGCAATGTATGTATTTTATTAAAACTTTGTATGCAGTGCACCTAATTGTTTTATTGGTATACTTTCACTGTTAATATTGGAATTCTCATAACTTTTCTCAAACTTGCTTGTTTTGTGACTCAGATGGCTGTGTTGATGAGACCACTTACCCCTTATCAAGATAGAAATAGATAATTTAAATAACTAAATACATTTATCATGTGTCATTATGTGTTTATCATATGCATTGCTTTGTTTAAAATGTATTTGCTGTATATTTTTATGTCATTATAGATCCATTACGTGCACACACACACACACACACACACACACACACACACACACACACACACACACACACACACACAAATCTGTCTATGAATTTGTGTGTGCCTTTTCTTATGTATATATAGATGTACCCACACCTATATATGTGGTGTGTTGGTGGATCTATACATGTGCACACTCCTACACTGGCATGCAGGAGGTATTTGTATGCTCCTAACAGCATTCGTGTCACTGACCCTTTATTGCTAGTTTTACCAGTAAGATTTTTTTTTCCATTTGTCATATGCCACTTGACAAGAATATTAAAAGTGTGACTCAAACAACAGAAACTACAGACCCATAAGCTTAACTAGCCTTATCTGTAAGGCCATGGGACAAATCATCATGGACCCTATAAATAAGGACATAGGTGATCTCCAAACCCTTGATCCAACAATTTTGGTTTTGTCAAAGACAGGTCATGGCTGTTAAACCTGGTAGACTTCTTCAAAAACATCCCCAGAGCCATAAAAAAGGAAATTGTGCACACAGCCTACCTTAAATAAACAAAGGCCTTCGACACAGTCCCACATTCGGGCATCATTGATAAACTCTACCAGTTGAATATCAACCCTTATGTTGTCAACTTGGTCACTAACTGGCTCTCCTTCAGATCATACTCAGTTGAAGTTGGGGACTTTACCTTGGCCAGCAGACCTGTCAGCAGTGTAGTTCCACTGGGTTAAGCGCTGGACCCCCTATTGTTTGGAATATACTTCTCAGAAGGTCATGCCAAAATAGACTGGCTGTGGCTGACTAAGTTTGCTGATGACAACAAATTAGGTGCAATAATTTAATCCCCAAACAATGTAGTATACTTCAAGAGGGATTTACACAAATGAATGATTGGTGCCAAAGCTGTGGACTCAAACTCAGTGCTAAAAAATGCATTATCCCATTCTGTAAAAATCATATCCCTGCAGGCTGTCATATAAATAATAATACCCTACATTAACAACTCTGTAGTGAGAGAATTGGGAAGACAAGTTGACTGTAGCCTAAACTTTGACCACAGTGTGTCTACTATGGTGAGAAAGGCATTCTATGTTGCTCACGTCATTAGCAAGGGCATTGCCTCAACAGTGAAACAGGTCATAACTCCCCTGTACTCACCCCTCATCAGGCCAATACTTAAGTACAATGCTCCCTTTGTATGTACCTTAGCTGGCACCTACAGCCACTTGAGAGACCTCAGAGATGTATAACTAAGAAAATTACATGGTCTCCACCACGTCATACATTGACAGACTGAAGACACTGTCACTGTACTCAGTAGTATACAGACTACTTAGAGGAGATCTGTGTCTGGCCTACACAACATAGGTTCATAGGTTCATAGGTTCATACTAGGCTATCTGCCCTAGGGCATTTATAAGCCTAGCCAGAGTGTGCTTTGCTTTTGCCACCCATTTTAAATTAATTTTGCTATGCCCTTTTTCAAGGTTAGTATACTGTGCCTCTGTCTAACAGTGACACAGAAGTGATACCCGGGGTAAACCTATGATCCCCCATTCACTCATCAAGATTCCTCTTGAAGAGAGTCAGTGAGGGACTCTGCCTAACCTGGACTGGGATTTTATTCCAGAGTGAAGGGAGCCTCTGGGTTATGAATCTGTCCCTCCAGCATGTCCTATTTATTTCAGTGCTGAGGTTCAAGTCTCTCGAGCGCGTAGCTTGATGGGATTTGGATTTTCTGAGGTGCAGCATGTCCATTAATTCCAGGTTGGACATGGCTTTATACGTCAGGCACAGAACGCCTCTGAGCAGGAGGTATGCCACTGAGTAGAGCTGGAGTTTCTTTAACCGGGCAGGAAATGGCATCTGTTTGAGCCCTTTGATCCTCTTGGTGAGGTACTTTTGGGGTCTTTCCAGTTGCTGCAGGTGTCTGGTAAGGTACATCCCAAAAGGGGCATTGTACTCAATTATGGGCCTGATGAGGGATGAGTAAAGAGGCACGATGACCTCCCCTGATCTAGATGTGAATCCCTTCATGATTAGGTGGGCTATATAAAATGTTTTTCTAACCACTTTGGCCACGTGGGTGTCAGATGAGAGATTGCTATCAACTTGGGTCCCCAGGTCCCTAATTACTTCTTCTGTACTTAATGGATTACCACTTATGTGGTAATTTGTGGGGACTTTGTTTTTGCCAAAGGGGATGACTATACACTTTTTGGCGTTTAGCTTGAGGCCATGGCTCTGGCACCAGTTGTCTGTTTCTATGAGGCCCCTTTGGAGGATGCTTTGTCGACTGGAGAGTCGATTATGGTGCCCAGTTTGCAGTCATCTGCGAACTTGGTCAGCCACAGTCCTTCTGTGTTGGCCTGTACCTCTGAGAAATATATACCGAACAAGAGAGGTCCCAGGACTGAGCCTTGTGGGATGCCACTTGTAACTGGTTTGGAGTCTGACATGCCTCCAGCAATTCTAACCATGTGAGTTCTGTCCTTGAGCCAGTTTGCAACCCATCTAGTGACATAAGGGTTTATAGTTAAGCTGGTGAGCTTATCTATAATGCCCGAGTGGGGTATTGTATCAAAGGCTTTTGCGAGGTCCAGATAGGCTGTGTGGACCACCTTCCCCTCGTCAATGGCCTTGGTGACTGTTTCAAAGAAACTGACCAGGTTTAAGAGGCAGGATCTGCCTTAACAAAGCTGAACTGGGTAGGATCCAGTGTCTGTAGGTCCCCAATATCTTTATTTATAAGGTCCATGATGATCCTTTCCATAGCTTTGCAGACCAAGCTAGTCAGGCTTATGGGCGATAGTTTCCAGGATCCGTTGAGGCACCACCTTTGTGGAGAGGGACCACTGTTGCTGTACGCCACTCTTTGGGTACATATCCTGTAGTAAGGCTGAGATTGAACAGTAGTTTTATGTTTCGGTTTAGCTCTTCTTGGAGTTCATGTAGGACGCAGCCCGGGACACCATCTGGTTCCATTGATGCTGTGTTTTTTGCTTTGGAGAGGGCGGCTCTTACCTGAGCATCTGAGATGTCAGGGGGGCAGCAATCTGCTGGGATAGATATTTGACCTTTTGGTGGGGAGGAGGGGAGAAGTTTGCGCTGAACCTGTCAGCTAGGATGTTTGCAATGTCTGTGGGTTCGGTGTATTTTTTGTCATTTTGGACTAATTCTGAGCATATCTGGGAATTCCTACCCAGGTTCCTAACATAACTAAAGAAAGCCTTGTGATTATCCTTAGTGTCCTGTGCAATTTTTCTCTCAAAGCTGGCCTTAGACGATTTTATGAGTGCCCGTAGTTTTTTGCTAATACTGATCAGAGATGCCTTCCCTTTTTGGGATTTTGCTCTATCATGTAGTAGCTTCCTCCTTCTATTGTATAGTTTGTTTATGGCTGGGGTCCACCAGACAGGACGCCTGCCTTTGGAGGATTGGGTCTTGGTTTTATTTGGGATCGATGATCCATGCATTCCTGAAGGTGTTCATAGAATGCATTTATAAAGGATTCTGCGGTCTGGGCCATATTTTCCACAGGCCCAGGGGCTTTGAAGGATTCCACCTCGGTTTTGAGGAGTGTGAAATTTGCTTTAGAGAAGTTTTTCACTGTGGTTTTCTGGGCAGGGGGTGGGGTTGGGATGTGAATATCCAGTGAGATTAGTTTATGGTCTGATCTTACCAGTGAGGGATACACTTCTGGTCTGGAGCATAGAGTCCCCATGTTGGTGATGATCAGGTCTAGTATGTTTTCCCCTCTTGTGGGAGTGGTAACAAGTTGTTCCATAGCATTTGAATTTATAAATTCTAGGAACCTTTGGGATAGGATGTTGGAGCTAGAGTAATGCTCCCAGTCTATGTTTGAGTAGTTGAAGTTGCCCAGTATAATGGTGTTTGGAGAGACCTTCATATTTTCCAGTGTTCTCAGGAAGGCCGAGTGGAGTTCCTGGGTTTGGGAGGGTGGTCTGTAACAGGCTATAAACTGGAAGGCAGTTTTACCCACTGTTAGTTGCACATGGATAGTCTCTGATGCTTTGTGCTGTGCCACCAACCTGGAGGTGTGGGTATCTTTGACGAATATTGATACTCCCCCTCCTTTTGTGGTTCGGTCCAAGTTTTGGGGCCGAAAAGCATGGTGTGAGGTATAACCTGGTAGTGCTGGGGTGCTCTTGGGAGCCTTGAACCAGGTTTCTGTTACTGCACAGATATTGATGTTCTCCATGCTAAGGAGAGTTTCGAGTGCATGCATCTTGAGGTTTGGACTTCTGGCATTGAGTAGCACTACTCTTAGTTTCTTATCCCTTGTGATACCTATGGAGGTGGGTTTGTCTTTTGAGCCTTGCCTAAAAAAGGCACTATGGGGTAGCAAGAGCCTTTGCCAATATCCGAAAGCCCAGGGGTGACAGGTGCAAGCCGTCCCTAGCGAAGCATCGTGGCTTGTCGAGCATGTCATCCCAGGCTGACAGGCATTAGATCCCCTTTGAATGACACCAATACTTAAGCCAATTGTTGAAATTGATCATCTTGCCTTCATATTGTGGCATCATTCTTGGTGAGGGTAAGATGCTACTCAAGGTCAGGGTCATACCGGCCTGGGCTACATGCACAGAGAGCTCCTCTATGTCTCTTTTCATGCAGTCCAGGGAGGTACATCTCAGGTCATTCACACCAGCATGGACAATGACTGAGTCATATTTGTACTTGCCTTGGAGTGACCTGAGTGCTTGTGTTATGTGTCGGATCCTAGTGCCCGACAGGCAGCTCACCGTGACCTTCTCCTTGTTCAGCCTGGTGAGCGGGACGTCAGTGTGCCTGACAATAGAGTCACCTATTACAAGTGTATCAGGTGTGTTTAGCCTTAAGGGCTGTGACTGTTCGGCACACTGGCTTTGTGAGCTATGTGTTGCACGTGTTTTGTTTTGGGGTAGCGGTTGCTTGGGTGTCTGCTTTGGAGGTCTCTGCTGCTTATACCCACACCTAACAGAAATGCTGCACATCCACAAGATAAATGGGATAAGGGTCACTTGTCCCAGGAAGCTTAACCTGGCCTGTGACATAAATAGGACCTGCTGGAGAGACAGATATGTCTCTCAGAGGTTGCCACTCCTCAGGAATAAGATACCAATTCACATCAAACAGAGCCCCTCTATGACACTGTTTAACTGTAGCCTGGATGACTGGATGGGAAACCATAAATTCCTTGCCAGGGATTTCACCTAAGACCCTCCTAGATATAGGCAGCCATTGCTAACTAAGATTTTGAGTTTAGGCTAGATCCTTTATATTGTGTTTCTCTAGTATTATATTGGGTACACACGGCTAGGGTTGTAAAAACCTTTGGATCAGCAGCCTAGTAACCACCTATGAACCTGTTAAGTAACAAGAGTATTCTTGCTTTCAGTCATCTAAATTTTTAGAGATGATAATCTTACTTGAGTTGGCAAGCTCTAAAACTGCACTGCATTTTTTTTCAGGATTACTGTTGACATGTCCCTGAAAATTTGGTGAGGAGAAGTACTTAAGAGGAAGCAAGCTCAGCAGCAAGTGGCAAGAGTAATTATATGTAAACATTAATTTGCCATTACATAGTTATAGTTCTTATAAAAGGTGAATGGGCATTCAAAGCAGCGACAGTACCCTCAATTAGGGGCTGCAAGATGTATATATAATTGTGACACAAAGATCTTGCTGCTATCCTGTGTTTCATCCTGGCTGCGCCCCTCCTTGAAAAAAAAAAAAAGCAATAACTGCCCTTAAAAAGTAGTCATTCTTATAGTTCTTCCTGGATATACAAACAGAAGGCAAACAAGGTACTCCCAACTCAAAATTGGACAACGTAAGTATAATTCAGGCAGGGAGCAATCAACAAAAAGTGTGCAGTGAAGAATAACTGGACATTTTACACTATGTTGCTTTCACAGTGGGCTCAAATCAATAGAGTGGCACTGGAAAAAGCACCAGTACCCGTGTGGGTACAAATTCCTTCACAGTATCAGTGCACATATGACAATAACCGATAAGAAATTATTAGGTGGCTTACAAACTGACACAACAGCAGTTTAGAGACACTAGAAAGGTACAAGATTGTCTAGCTGTATGGCTCATAGCAGTAAAACAATTGAGGACATACACTCTGCTACTGTAAGATGCTGATTAAAACAAGCTGAAGGCAGCATTATACCTGGCAAGCTATCAGCTGGGTGCACAAGGCCATGGGGAGGCAGTGCGAGACTTATGGGACAAACTCCAAAATATATGCCATTAGTAATACAACAGATTGTTTTTCATAGCCTGTAGCAGCCCTATGTGGATTGTGGAGCACTTAGCTGGTCAAATTAAGAATATTCTAAGGATAAATAGGAATAAACTATGACTGATGAAGAGGTGAAGAACCAGTGGCTGACTCCAGACTCAGGGGCCACAGAATGGAATGTAGTACAATGGCTACAACATTACCAGACACTGTGCCTACAATATAGAAGTCCACTCACACAGTTTCATCATAGACAGGCACTTAAGAAGGAGCAGTTCTCTGCCATGAGAAGGGTACCATGTTTACCCAGCTTCAGGTGAGGCTGTACTGAAGAAAGCAGTGAAGTGATGAAGCTTGGACCCCAAACATATACCCACGTTCAGTTAGATTTCACTCATTTAGCATAGCGGCAGCTTCTCATGTAAAGTGGGCAAGGACTTTGTGGGAGAACATCAAGAAATCAGGAAGATGGAATTACAATGCTTATGAAAGATAACTGAAAAATAACCTCCTCTACCACACCTAACATCATTGTCTTTTATTTGCAGAACCTGGGTGTTACCTGTAAGACACATATTGCACCTTCCAATAATACCTTTTGTTGACTATATATATATACATATATATACATATATATATATATATATATATATATATATATATATATATATATATATATATATATGTACATCACCTCCTGGAACATGCTGACATTACCTGTGACCTATTGTAGTACAAATGGTGTAACATGTAAAATGTGTGTTAAAGGCAAAATTATCATATTTACACTGATGCCACACAGTTTGCTGAGTTGTACACCCTTCCACAATCCTTACTGTTGCCTGCTATTCATGGTGATTCTTAAATCAAGGGTTCAAATGTCATTTTTGATATGTGTAGTTCTTGCTCTGTATGCCATTCTTCAGCAGACAGACTGCTGTCCATCCATACGGTACATGGCCCATTCTACCCTGCTTAACCTCTTACAGCTATGCAACATGCACACCACCATGAACACCCACAGCAAAGACTGTAATCTGTTATAGACGCAGATATGGCACATGGCTGGCACAACAGATTTCTATCCCAAGAAATCCTTTACTTATTGAATCAACTTCCTATGTATGTCTAGCAATCCTAGACATGGTCTGTATTCATTAATATTCTGAATGAATAGCCTGGAAATCATAAATTCTCTTTGGGGTATATAGTATGGTGCTTCTTGACCATGAAGCTTAACTCACTCAACAGTGCTTGGGCTTAGCTGGCTATGCTTATTAATGGTCTTTTGAACTGCATACCTAGTACACACCTATGAACTTATCAACATAATACACACAAACACACATATATATATATATATATATATATATATATATATATATATATATATATATATATATATATATATATATATATATATATATATATATATATATATATATACATACTTACCAATGTGCATGCTGCATATTGAATAAACACGCAGACAAAAACATCAGTTTGTTGATGAATGTATTTCTATAAGCTATCTCATTTGAATATCATTATATGGTCATTAATATATACTACTGACCACAACAATTATCATACTACAATGATTGTGAGACAGATATCTCTGAATTGCAAATACCCTGCATGTCAACACTGACTGCATAGTTTTGCTTTACACACTGTGCTATTTTTCCTTTTAGAATACCCCCTACTGTGTTTTATGTCCTGTAAGAGTACCAACTCTATACTCACATAACAAGGTACCTGTAAACAAACATGTAATTGTTTACTTCAGCATGTAATGAAAACAAACAGATGTGTGCTAGTCTATAAGTTTTGCTTTACACACTGTGCTATTTTTCCTTTTAGAATACCCCCTACTGTGTTTTATGTCCTGTAAGAGTACCAACTCTATACTCACATAACAAGGTACCTGTAAACAAACATGTAATTGTTTACTTCAGCATGTAATGAAAACAAACAGATGTGTGCTGTACTCACCAAGGCACCATGAATTAAACTTAACCTCAGTTTGAAATCATTTATTTTTCCCCTCTTTATTTAGCTGTTTGTTTAATTGTTTATGTACTTATTAATTGTAGCTTGATAACCATGCAAACGGGAAGCTGACAGACCCTTTTGAGTTACAAACTGAGCTCCATGGTGCAAGAGATAAACCAAAAATTGTAAATAGAATAAAAAATCATACCACTTTCGGAAGGAATGTCAAACAGTTGGGCGAAATGCAGAAGTGGAATTCAAGCAAGATAATAGTTGAACGAATATAAAAAATGGAAATTAGGTCAAACTATAACTACAACTTTGCAGGCAAAAATGGCATTTTTGCTTATGTCTGAAATATGTGTATGTATGTACATATGTTAAATGTATAAGTATAAATAAGCTGTTTAATAGAGTGGCTTTGTTAAGTATAGATGTATATATCTATTGTTTGTTAGTTTTATGTGCAATGGTGTTCCTTGAACCAGTGAGCATGTATTATAGATGTTTTTCAGTGTAGTGATTCATCAGCAGTTTTTCTTTTTGCAACAAAATATCAAACTTGATTTCACTTGTGATTTAGATTGTTTCATTTTCGACCTGCTACATCGAAAATATGTCTGTGCCTACATATGATAGTTATGAAACAGTCAAATAAATAAACAGTCGCTTAAAAACCTCAGCTTTGGCCGGCTAAGAACTTGCTGTATTCAACTGGATGTATAAGAGAATTTAAGTACCTTTATCTGCTCTTTTTTTTTCAAAAAAATACAGTATTTAAATTGATTTTAACTGTGTGGAAGGGATGCCGGCTAAGAACTTGCTGTATTCAACTGGACGTATAAGAGAATTTAAGTACCTTTATCTGCTCTTTTTTTTCAAAAAAAATACAGTATTTAAATTGATTTTAACTGTGTGGAAGGAATATTAACTGAACTGGAAGTTAGTCAGTGTTTGCTGAATTTTGTTATTTGCTAGTAATTACAGGTGTGGGGGTAGTCACATTCTTTGATTTCCTGTCCTTGCCTATTTAAGTGGTACAGAGTGAAATATTTTCTGCTTAAAAACCTCAGCTTTGGCCAGCTAAGAACTTGCTGTATTCAACTGGACGTATAAGAGAATTTAAGTACCTTTATCTGCTCTTTTTTTTCAAAAAATACAGTATTTAAATTGATTTTAACTGTGTGGAAGGAATATTAACTGAACTGGAAGTTAGTCAGTGTTTGCTGAATTTTGTTATTTGCTAGTAATTACAGGTGTGGGGGTAGTCACATTCTTTGATTTCCTGTCCTTGCCTATTTAAGTGGTACAGTATGAAATATCTTCTGCTTAAAAAGCTCATCTTTGGCCGGCTAAGAACTTGATGTATTCAACTGGACGTATAAGAGAATTTAAGTACCTTTATCTGCTCTTTTTTTTCAAATAAATACAGTATTTAAATTGATTTTAACTGTGTGGAAGGAATATTAACTGAACTGGAAGTTTTGACTCTGCTCTTCAGTTAGTCCCACCCATCCTCCCTGTTTTTGTTTTGGTGTTAATCTTAGTGGCCTTGCAACTGCCCACCCCTCTTGTAAATTTGTGTTTGGATACTCCTTCTGGGCCCATCTCATTTGCTCACTCAACTGAGTGCAGTGAGATCATATTCTGATTTCAGGCACTCCTACTGTGTACAAAGAGAGAAGAAGAACCCCACTCGGCCTTCCTGAGAACACTGGAAAATATGAAGGTCTCTCCAAACACCATTATATTGGGCGACTTCAACTACCCAAACATAGACTGGGAGCATTACTCTAGCTCCAACACCCTATCCCAAAGGTTCCTAGAATTTATAAACTCAAATGCTATGGAACAACTTGTTACCACTCCCACAAGAGGGGAAAACATACTGGACCTGATCATCACCAACATGGGGACTCTATGCTCCAGACCAGAAGTGTATCCCTCACTGGTAAGATCAGACCATAAACTAATCTCACTGGATATTCACATCCCGACCCCACCCCCTGCCCAGAAAACCACAGTGAAAAACTTCTCTAGAGCAAATTTCACACTTCTCAAAACTGAGGTGGAATCCTTCAAAGCCCCCGGGCCTGTGGAAAATACGGCCCAGACCGCAGAATCCTTTATAAACGCATTCTATGAACACCTTCAGGAATGCATGGATCATGCGATCCCAAATAAAACCAAGACCCAATCCTCCAAAGGCAGACGTCCTGTCTGGTGGACCCCAGCCATAAACAAACTATATAGAAGGAGGAAGCTACTAAATGATAGAGCAAAATCCCAAAAAGGGAAGGCATCACTGATCAGTATTAGCAAAAAACTACGGGCACACATAAAATTGTCTAAGGCCAGCTTCGAGAGAAAATTGCACAGGACACTAAGGATAATCACAAGGCTTTCTTTAGTTATGTTAGGAACCTGGGTGGTAATTCCCAGATATGCTCAGAATTAGTCCAAAATGACAAAAAATACACCAAACCCACAGATATTGCCAACATCCTAGCTGACAGGTTCAGCGCAAACTTCTCCCCCCCTCCCCACCAAAAGGGCAAATATCTATCCCAGCAGAGTGCTGCCCCCCTGACATCTCAGATGCTCAAGTAAGAGCCGCCCTCTCCAAACCAAAAAACACAGCATCAATGGGACCAGACAGTGTCCTGGGCTGCATCTTACATGAACTCCAAGAAGAGCTAAACCGAAACATAAAACTACTGTTCAATCTCAGCCTTACTACAGGATATGTGCCCAAAGAGTGGCGTACAGCAACAGTGGTCCCTCTCCATAAAGGTGGTGCCTCAACAGATCCTGGAAACTATCGCCCCATAAGCCTGAATAGCTTGGTCTTCTGCGGAGGGGACAAGCATCCTTTGGAATGACAAAGGGGACTTTAAGATCTACAACTACACAGTACTAACTATAGATTCCAAGCTTGTAGATTTTTTTGCCAAGGGTTTATCCTTCGTCCCAGACAGGAAATGTAATCTTGTCAACATCATCATAGACTTGAAACTATTTGTACGTAAATTGAATTTAGCATATACCCTAGGTAATACCCCCTCATTGCTTAACACACATAGGGTCTCCAGTGTATTCAACCCCCCTCTAAATTCAGCTTTAAATACTTTTGAGAAATTGTGTGAGTTGGACTTGAGGGCAATGGCTTCTAACAATAGTCTCCCTTTTAGAGGGAATAATCATATGGCTCGAAATGTTAACAACAATGAGCTAGCATTCATCAAATTATTAAATGAATGCAATGTTAGGGTCATGGCACCTGATAAGGGTGGGGGGTTAATCTTCATGGATGAGTATTTCTATGAAAGTAAAATGTTAGATTACCTGGATTCAGACACTTATGAGCCTTCAAGTATTAATGAGATTAATGTGGCTTATACTAAAATTAAGAACATTTTGGATGATTTATTCCTAGAAGGAAGCATTGATTACAACTTATTACAGTATTTAACTATGCCAGCCCCTAGGATCCCCACTTTATTTGGCACACCTAAGATTCACAAAGATCTTGTGAATCCCCCTTTCAGGCCAATTGTGGACGGAAGGGGGTCTATTACTTATGCATGTGCCAAATTAGTGGATAGTATTTTAAAGCCACTGTTGGAACACGAGGTTCAGATATGTAGAGATTCATGGGGTTTTCTTCAGAGTATTAGCAAAATTGCATATGAGCCATCTCTGATTTTTTTAATGGTTGACATAAAGGACCTTTATATGGTCATCCCACACGACTTAGGGGTCGTGTGGACAGCTGATTTTATGCTCTGCAAAGGAGCATCGAATGATAAAATACGCCTTGTGGAAATTTTATTAGAAGTAATTCTTAAAAATAACTTTCTTGTGTTTAAAAATCAATTCTTTCTTCAAACTATTGGCATAGCAATGGGTTCACCATGTGGGTGTACTTTTGCTAATAGCGTGTTGGCCTACTGGGAATCTGAACATTTGTTTCAAAATGCCTTGTACCATGAACATGTCACTTGGTACACTAGGTACCAAGATGACATGTTATTTTTATGGAAAAGCCCTCTTGACATCATTCCATCCTTTATTGAGAGCATCTCTAAGATGACGCATTTCTTGGAGTTTACGTACACCATTGGGATGAATGAAATTTCATTCTTGGATGTCAAAATTAGCAAAGACAATGAGTCGAATAAATTTAAATCAACAATCTTCAAGAAGCAGACATTTTCTAACACATATTTACACTTCACTAGTTCGCATCCCCTTCACCAAAAAAGAAGTGTTGTCAAGGGACAATTTGTCCGAGCGGCTAGGATGGTGTCTGAACAAGGTGACTTCTTGAATGAATGCGAGCAAATTCAATCTATGTTTCTGCTGCAAGGGTATCCATATATGTTTGTTGAGGGGATTAGACAAGAAGTTATACACAAGAGAGAATCTGGCCATTTTCAACCATTACTAAGAGGAGGCAACATGCAGCTTGCCCTTAATAGCAACAAAGAAAATGCTAATATTACATTTCTTTTTACATACTGTATTGATTTTAAATCAATCAAAGATATTATCTCCAAGAATTGGAGATTGTTCTTGGATGACCAACAGCTTGCTAAGATTGTAGGTGACAGACCTAGGTTTACCTATAGATGGGGTCTTAATTTAAAAGACCTTTTAGAACATACTAGGGATAAAACACATAAGAAAAAATCAGGAATGTCTAAGTGTGGCATGTGTTCCTATTGCATATATATTTTCATTGGATCCTCAATTAAGATAGTAGGGACTGATTACCTGGTAAATGGGAAATATAATTGCAATTCCAAGGGAGTGGTATATGTGGCACTTTGCAGGCAATGTCCCGCATTTTACATCGGTAAGACCGACAGACCACTTAAGAAGAGAATGTATGAACATCTATATGCCATTAGTAATGGGGATTTAAACAATGCATTGGCAAAACATATCTCCCAAAACCCCGACCATGAATTTGGGTTTTCAGTCTTACATCAGATACAACCTCATATTAGAGGGGGCCCATGGCAGCTGCAATTAGAGGAACAAGAGGTCCTGTGGCAGATTCGCACATCATCTTATATTCCCCCAGGACTAAATGAGGTTGTCTCCATTAAATGTATACTTAAATTAAAAGCCCTTAGGAGGTAGTACATTTGGTATTGGGGAAAATTTAATTAAGTACTGGTTAAAGTAAATTGAATCAAGTCCAAAGGTTCGTATTTAGGACCAGGGGGACACTTAGACATATAGTATAATTTTAAATCTGATTGTCAGGTGGTGTGGTGCTTATATAATGATTGTAGGTAAATGTACATAGAATAGGATAGAAGTGTGTTATATTTTGTAATCTAACACACAAAAGTACATTTTTGCCCCCTTTTTTTCATGAATACAAACACATAAATATAAATGTATACACAAAATTGTAATAAGAAGTCTTTGATGGGTCATGAGTAGTGAATGTGGGTGTTTAATGCCTTTCAACTTGCTGGTTTAATATTAATATTTGTATATAACATTATTTGTATAAAAATATATGTATTATGTATTTTGTACATATATACATATATAAAATTTAATTATACACAGTATTATTTTTATATTTTTCAAAGCTAATGGATATAGAAGAGTGATTTTGGTGTTTTACATTTTAAGTAATTTGATGTTGTTTTAACATTTTTAAGCTAGTATTTGAAATGTTTAATTATGTGTTTTTCAATTATTAGTTTGTTAATTGAATAAGTGATGTTTGCAACTGTTTAAATATTCAAGTAGGGGAGAAGTGGATGTTCATTTTATTCTTGTCTGAAGAAGGTGGGGAGAATTTCCCTACCGAAAGCGCTCATTTAATAAATTGGCCGTGCTCTGTTTTTTGGTACCAGTTCCTTCTTTTTTTCACCTTTTGTATTTGGAGTTCAGTTTTAGGTTTTTCATTACTCCTACTGTGTACAAAGAGAGCATCGGGGAAACAGAAAAAAAAAATAAATAAATTTTAAGCTTGTTTCCTGCCTTTCCTGTTAAGTGGTATAGACTATTTGTAGGCTTCTGAGCCCCCAAGCCCTTCTGTGTTGGAGGGAAGCCTTCTAGCTTAGTTTTTTTTTCTTATAACTAGCCAGTTTTCTAGTTTCAGCACTCAAATCTGTTTCTTTGATCTCAGCATTGTTCAGAAAAAAAAAAAATCATCTGCTTTTACTGTACTTGTGTTTCTACCTACTTTGTTTTACTTTTGCATCATCTTAAAAGTACTCAATTGTATGTATTACTGCTTGGTGTAACTCATTCTAAGCCTTTTGGATTAAACACTTGGGCTTTGGACCAGTTGTTTTGCACTGAGAGGGTTTGTGGTCTGCACTGTAGTGGCAGAACAGGTAGCTTACATTCTTCTAGGTTGGGAACTGCTGACTGAGGGCTCAGTGTCTGTTATTCTAAAAGTGTATTAATTCTGGTTTCAGCACTTGGGCTTTCAGGCCAGTTATTTTACATTAAGAGGGTTCGTGGTCTGCACTCTTGTGGGAGGAGAGGCTGGACTCTGCCCTTCTGAGCTGGGAATTTCTGGTTAAAGGCTTATAGTGCATGCATATCTGAACTGCTTCTTACTGAAGCTGGTGCGCCTTGTTTGCTGTGGCATAGACTGGATTCGGGCCTGCTGGATCTAGCTTTGTTTGTGTAACTTGAGCACTAATCCAGGCATTCTCTAAAGTATTCAATTGTATTTATTACTGCTTGGTAGTAACTTGATTAAAGTGTAGCTATCATTCTAAGTCTTTTGGATTAAGCACTTGGGCTTCAGACCAGTTGTTTTACATTAGGAAGGTTTGTGGCATGCACTGTGGTGGCAGGACAGGTAGCTTTCATCCTTCTAAGTTGGGAACTGCTGATTGAGAGCCCAGTGTCTGTTATTCTTAAAGTGTATTAGTTCTGGTTTACGCACTTGGGCTTCAGGTCAGTTATTTTACATTAAGAAGGTTTGTGGTCTGCACTCTTGTGGGAGAAGAGGCTGGAATCTGCCCTTCTGAGCTGGGAATTTCTGGTTAAAGGTTTATAGTGCCTGAATATTTGAACTGTATCTTACTGAAATTGGTACACCTTGTTTGCTGTAGCATAGACTAGATCCAGGCCTGCTGAATCTAGCTTTGTTTATATGCTTGTTGTTTGTTTGCTTGTTATTTCCATGGAATGCTAATTCCACCTAATACGTGGCTTCTCAGCGCTTCTGTGGATCACTAGTGATATCTGCATTGCTTACTGTACTTATTTCCTTGTTTCACTTGAAAGAAAGTTACTGTTTGTCATTTTTGCATTTAAGTTACCTGTAACACATTGCACTTGTTACCTGGCACTTGCTCACTAAAGCAATTATATAAGCCAGCAGAGACCTCCAAAGCAGACACCCAAGCAGCCGCTACCCCAAAACAAAACACGTGCAACACATATCTCACAAAGCCAGTGTGCCGAACAGTCACAGCCCTTAAGACTAAACAACACACCTGATACACTTGTAATAGGTGACTCTATTGTCAGGCACACTGATGTCCCGCTCACCAGGCTGAACAAGGAGAGGGTCACGGTGAGCACCCTGTCGGGCGCTAGGATCCGCCACATAACACAAGCACTCAGGTCACTCCAAGGCAAGCACAAATATGACTCAGTCATTGTCCATGCTGGTGTGAATGACCTGAGACATACCTCCCTGGACTACATGAAAAGAGACATAAAGCAGCTCTCTGAGCATGTAGCCCAGGCCAGTATGACCCTGACCTTGAGTAGCATCTTACCCTCACCAAGAATGATGCCACAATATGAAGACAAGATGATCAATTTCAACAATTGGCTTAAGTACTGGTGTCATTCAAAGGGGATCCAATGCCTGTCAGCTTGGGATGATATGCTCGACAAGCCACGATGCTTCGCTAGGGACGGCTTGCACCTGTCACCCCTGGGCTTTCGGATATTGGCAAAGGCTCTTGCTACCCCCATAGTGCCTTTTTTAGGCAAGGCTCAAAAGACAAACCCACCTCCATAGGTATCACAAGGGATAAGAAACTAAGAGTAATGCTACTCAATGCCAGAAGTCTAAACCTCAAGATGCACGCACTCAAAACTCTCCTTAGCATGGAGAACATCGATATCTGTGCAGTAACAGAAACCTGGTTCAGGGCTCCCGAGAGCACCCCAGCACTACCAGGTTATACCTCATACCATGCTTTTCGGCCCCAAAACTTGGACCGAACCACAAAAGGAGGTGGAGTATCGATATTCATCAAACATACCCACACCTCCAGGTTGGTGGCAAAGCATGAAGCATCAGAGACTATCCATGTGCAACTAACAGTGGGAAAAACTGCCTTCCAGTTTATAGCCTGCTACAGACCACCCTCCCAAACCCAGGAACCCCACTCGGCCTTCCTGAGAACACTGGAAAATATGAAGGTCTCTCCAAACACCATTATATTGGGTGACTTCAACTACCCAAACATAGACTGGGAGCATTACTCTAGCTCCAACACCCTAGCCTAAAGGTTCCTAGAATTTATAAACTCAAATGCTATGGAACAACTTGTTACCACTCCCACAAGAGGGGAAAACATACTGGACCTGATCATCACCAGCATGGGGACTCTATGCTCCAGACCAGAAGTGTATCCCTCACTGGTAAGATCAGACCATAAACTAATCTCACTGGATATTCACATCCAGACCCCACCCCCTGCCCAGAAAACCACAGTGAAAAACTTCTCTAAAGCAAATTTCACACTCCTCAAAACTGAGGTGGAATCCTTCAAAGCCCCCGGGCCTGTGGAAAATACGGCCCAGGCCGCAGAATCCTTTATAAACGAATTCTATGAACACCTTCAGGAATGCATGGATCATGCGATCCCAAATAAAACCAAGACCCAATCCTCCAAAGGCAGACATCCTGTCTGGTGGACCCCAGCCATAAACAAACTATACAATAGAAGGAGGAAGCTACTAAATGATAGAGCAAAATCCCAAAAAGGGAAGGCATCACTGATCAGTTTTAGCAAAAAACTACGGGCACACATAAAATTGTCTAAGGCCAGCTTCGAGAGAAAAATTGCACAGGACACTAAGGATGATCACAAGGCTTTCTTTAGTTATGTTATGAATCTGTGTGGTAATTCCCAGATATACTCAGAATTAGTCCAAAATGACAAAAAATACACCAAACCCACAGACATTGCCAACATCCTAGCTGACAGGTTCAGCGCAAACTTCTCCCCCCACTCCCCACCAAAAGGGCAAATATCTATCCGAGCAGAGTGCTGCCCCCCTGACATCTCAGATGCTCAGGTAAGAGCCGCCCTCTCCAAAGCAAAAAACACAGCATCAATGGGACCAGACAGTGTCCTGGGCTGCATCCTACATGAACTCCAAGAAGAGCTAAACCCAAGCATAAAACTACTGTTCAATCTCAGCCTTACTACAGGATATGTGCCCAAAGAGTGGCGTACAGCAACAGTGGTCCCTCTCCATAAAGGTGGTGCCTCAACGGATCCTGGAAACTATCGCCCCATAAGCCTGACTAGCTTGGTCTGCAAAGCTATGGAAAGGATCATCATGGACCTCATAAATAAAGATATTGGGGACCTACAAACACTGGATCCTACCCAGTTCGGCTTTGTTAAGGGCAGATCCTGCTTCTTAAACTTGGTTGATTTCTTTGAAACAGTCACCAAGGCCATTGACGAGTGGAAGGTGGTCCACACAGCCTACCTGGACCTCGCAAAAGCCTTTGATACAATACCCCACTCGGGCATTATAGATAAGCTCACCAGCTTAAATATAAACCCCTATGTCACTAGATGGATTGCAAACTGGCTCAAGGACAGAACCCACATGGTTAGAATTGCTGGAGCCATGTCAGACTCCAAACCAGTTACAAGTGGTGTCCCACAAGGCTCAGTCCTGGGACCTCTCTTGTTCGGTATATATTTCTCGGAGGTACAGGCCAACACGGAAGGACTGTGGCTGACCAAGTTCGCAGATGACTGCAAACTGGGCGCCATAATCGACTCTCCAGCCGACACAAGCATCCTCCAAAAGGGCCTCATATAAAAGACAACTGGTGCCAGAGCCATGGCCTCAAGCTAAATGCCAAAAGTGTATAGTCATCCCTTTGGCAAAAACAAAGTGCCCACAAATTACCACATAGGTGGTAATCCATTAAGTACAGAAGAAGTAATTAGGGACCTGGGGACCCAAGTTGATAGCAATCTCTCATTTGACAACCACGTGGCCAAAGTGGTTAGAAAAACATTTTATATAGCCCACCTAATCATGAAGGGATTCACATCTAGATCAGGGGACATCATCGTGCCTCTTTACTCATCCCTCATCAGGCCCATAATTGAGTACAATGCCCCTTTTGGGATGTACCTTACCAGACACCTGCAGCAACTGGAAAGACCCCAAAAGTACCTCACCAAGAGGATCAAAGGGCTCAAACAGATGCCATATGCTGCCCGGTTAAAGAAACTCCAGCTCTACTCAGTGGCATACCGCCTGTTAAGAGGCGATCTGTGCCTGACGTATAAAGCCATGTCCAACCCAGAATTAATGGACATGCTGCACCTCAGAAAATCCAAATCCCATCGAGCTACGCTCGAGAGACTTGAACCTCAGCACTGAAATAAATAGGACATGCTGGAGGGACAGATTCATAACCCAGAGGCTCCCTTCACTCTGGAATAAAATCCCAGTCCAGGTTAGGCAGAGTCCCTCATTGACTCTCTTCAAGAGGAATCTTGATGAGTGGATGGGAGATCGTAGGTTTACCCTGGGTATCACTTCTGTGTCACTGTTAGACAGAGGCACAGTATACTAACCTCAAAAAAGGGCATAGCAAAATAAATTTAAAATGGGTGGCGAAAGCCAAACACATTCTGGCTAGGCTTATAAATGCCCTAGGGCAGATAGCCTAGTATGAACCTATGAACCTATGAAATAAATAAAACTATGACTTCACATGGAATGTGTGTCTGCTTGCTTGTTTACTTTATTGTGTAAAATAAATGAAATTGAAATTTCACATGGAATATGTATGTCTCTTTACTTATTTATGTATGTATAAAGTTTTACTGGCTAGTGATAATTAGGCACAAAAAGTCTGTCTAGTCTATAAGAATATACATGCAATAAAAGCCGTCACTTTCTTGTGATTTCATGACATTTCAGTTATAACTCACCTCAGGCTTCATGCCCACAGAGTGGCGCAGAGCTACAGTCATCCCACTCCACAAGGGGGAATCCACTTTGGATCCCAGGGGCTACCGTTCCATCAGTCTGACGAGCTTGATCTGCAAGGCCATGGAACGTATTATCATGCAACTTATAAACAAAGACATTGGCAACCTTCAAACACTGGACCCTACCAAGTATGGGTTTGTGAAGGGCCGATCTTGCCTCCTGAACCTGATCAATTTCTTCGAATCAGTCCCCAGAGCCATGGACGAGGGTAAGGTGGTTCACACAGCCTACTTGGACTTCAACAAGGCTTTCGACACTATCCCCCATACTCTGTAATCATAGATAAACCTACTAAGCTGGGCATTAATATCTAAATCACTCGATAGGTTGCAAACTGGCTTACTAACAGAACACACACTGGAAAAGTAGCCGACTCCAAATCCAGCTCCAGACAAGTGACAAGTGTTGTACCACAGGGTTCTGTCCTGGGACCACTCTTGCTTGGCATCTACTTTTCTGAAGTACAGACCAACACTAAGGGACTCTGGCTTACAAAGTTCGCAGATGACTGCAAGCTGGAAGCCATTATTGAATCCCCAAATGATGTGGATATACTACAAAAGGGCCTTACCGAAACAGATGCCTGGTGCCAGAGCTACGGGCTCAGGCTGAATGCCAAAAAATGTATAGCTGTCCCCTTTGGGAAAAAAACACGAACCTGTGAACTACCACATGGGTGGCAGTACACTAAACACTGAAAGTGTGATAAGAGACCTAGGGACAAAGGTGGACAGTGGTCTCACCTTTGATAACCACATAGCCACAACAGTTTAACATGCCGGAGGGATAGGTTCCTGACCCAGAGACTCCCCATACTCCTGAATAGGCTGCCCATACATGTCTTCAAGAGGAACCTTGACGACTGGATGGGAGATAGGAAATTCACCCTGGGGATCACATCAGTAGCCCTGCTAGGCAGGCGTCCAGGAAAGTAAATATTTGTGGGAAGCAATAGCCATGGAATCATTATGGCTAGGCTTGTATAGGCCCTAGGCCCAATAGCCTAGTACCTACCTATGAACTGACGGCATACCTCTCAACCTTATAGTGCAGACAGAAAAGCCTTGATAGAAACATTTAAATGGCTAAAGTAGTTACCAAACTTCAAGATAAAAGAGCAGAGGACAGTAACTTTACTAAAAAGTGTTACACAACAGCATTATGGTACAAGTAGAAGACAGAGTCCATATGACTCGAAGATGACTAGTTACTCCACAGGAAATACCTTCTACCACTTATCCCCCTACTGTTAGTAATCAGGTCCTCACTGCTCTCTCCAGAGCTAAACGTACTACAGCAATGGGCCCTGATAACATCCAGGAATGCCTCCTAAATAGTTTGATACATGACATGTCAGGCCAACTGGAACCTCTATTCAGCCACAGTCTCCAGACAGGCTTCATCCTTAGGAAATGCAGGACAGCAATGGTCATCCCTCTACATAAAGGTGGACCATCAACAGACCCATAAGCTGAACTAATCTTATATGCAAGGCCATGGAAAAAGTTATCATGGATCTAATAAATACATTGGAAATCTTCAAACACTGGACCCATCCCAGTTTTGTTTCGTCAAGGGTAGGTCACACCTACTAAGCCCAGTGGACTACTGTGAGAATGCCACTTGAACCATGGATGACTGGCAAAAAAGTTCATACGGCCTACCTCAACCTGGTAAAGCCATTCAACACACTGCCTCACTTAGGTATTATAGACAATCTCAAAAATGTATACATAAATCACTATGTAACCTGATGTATAGTCAAATGGCTCATGGATAGGACACATGAAGTTAGGCTGTGGGAATACAGCTCCTCAACTAGGCCTGTTACTAGTGGTATTTCACAGGACTCAGCACTTGGACCTCTCCTGTTTGGAATACACTTCTCTGACGTCAAAGCAAATATAGAGGGTCGTTGGGTGACTGAACCTGTAGATGACTGTAAGTTGGGTGCAATGACTGATTCCTCTAAAGATGTAAATATCCTTGAGGGGGGTCTGAGAGACAAGTAACTGGTGCCAGAAATATGGCCTAATACTCAGTTCCAAAAAATGCATATGTGTATCCTTTGGGAAGTTGACCACCCCTGCAAATTACAACACTGATAACGCTCTCCTAAAAGTAAACCCAGTGGTAAGGGACTTGAGAACTCAGGTTGACAGTAACCTGAACTTTGATCACCATGTATCCATGGCGGTGAGAAAATCCTTCTATGTGTGCCAAGTTATAACTTATGGCTTGGCATCCAGATCTGTGGAGATCATAATCCCACTATACTTAGCCCTCATTAGACCAGTAATCAAGTACACTGTACTCTTCAGCATGTACCTGACCAGGCATTTCTAACAACTATAGTGGCCACAGAGAATCCTCATTAAAAGAATACAGGGTGTAAAAAACATGTCTTATCTGGAAAACCCCAAACTCTTGTCCCTGTACTCAGTCTCCTACAGACTACCACAGGGCAATAAATCCCAGCCTAAAATACCTTCTTAAATCCAGCGTTAATGGATATGCTGCACATTCACAAAACAAACAGCACAATAATTACCCAGTCTGAAGATCTAAACATTGTCTGTGATATAAGCAAAACATGTTGGAGGAACAGGTTTGTGTTTTTACCCTTTTTCTGGAAAAAGATTCTCCATTTATGTGAAACAGAGCTCTTCTTTAAGCTTATTCCAATAACATTTGGACCAATGGATGGGAAACCATAAATTCACCCCTGCTTGTCACCTGTGGCTTTTATAGACGGCAGCAGCTTATAGTCTAAGGCACAGGCACAAGCATACACCAAAGTCTTTCTAGTCCTTGGGCGGAGACAACTATGATAACTGAGGCACGAATGGCTAGGCTTAAAAGGCTCTAGGGCCGTTAAAATGGTAACTTCCAATGTGGATTTATTCTATTGAGTTGCAAATGCATGAAATTGCTTTCCTTACAAATTTATGTAACAAGAACAAGTTAGAGTCCACAAATATATACCATAACCAAAATCAGCTATACTTGAATGTAGGAAAACATAGGATACTGGTTAGCAATGAGCTTCTCTTTAAATAAACTATACTTTACTGGGTATGACACTGATGTATACAATGTATTTTAGATAGCGTATATCATGGACAGACGTAGGTTAAAAAATAAAAAAAGACAGCTGGGTACACAAGTCCCAGTATAAACAAGTGCCTGATCCACGTATGCACACAGTGAAAAACTGTCAGTGTAGAGTCTTCAAGACACAAACATTCCAACAATGAGGCTAGGCCACGTTCAGGGAAGGATGCACCTACCAGATTTTAGATGGAAGTGCTAGTCCACAATAAACGAGAGGCTGGAAAAGAGCCATAAAGATGATAGAGTGGAGTATTGAGGATAAGGAAGACATTATGTACTGTTACTGTTATGCAAGAAGCCCAGAATTTTCAGATAGAACACATTCAAAATGATTAAGACAGAAATTGGTGGAAAGAAAAATACTTGCATAAAAAAAACTATCAAAACCATCACATGTATTTTTGTGTTCATTCATACAACAGATCAGTGGAAACTATTATATAGACAAAAATGGTGGGCCATTTGGAAGAATACATAACCAAGGAAGTGCAAAACATGTAAAGAACAAAGCCTAGAGATTTTCAAAAGGCATGAAAAATAAATATGGACATGGGAAAGAAAAAGAGATCTGATTTCTTGCAATGTTTGTGCAGAGGAGAAAGCCAAAATAGTCAATACCAGAAAGCATCTCCAAATATATTTGAAGAGAAATACAGGCAAAGTATCCAAGTATGGAAAATCACAACCCAAACAATAAGATCACAAAGGGGGAATGTAAAACAGAAGTTTAGTAAAGTAAACAATAAATTTACAGAACCTGAAATTATGAAATAATTCCAAAGTGAAGGATTTACCATAGGAAGTCTAACACACAAAGTAAGGAAAACAGAAGGGAAGACATATGGACATGAGAAAGTATAACTTTAATATGGTGCAATATTTAAGCAAAGGAGAAAGAAAAACAAATCAATACAAAAAATGGCACCAAACATACTTGCAGAGAAATACAGGCAAATGCATATGGATATACAAATATTTCACAATACAAAAAATAAGAAAGCAAAAGGGGAAAGTAGAAAAGATGATTAGTAATGGGGAAGTTAAAGAAATAGAAACTGTAGTTATGGATTACTTGAGAAGTGAAGGATTTACTGTAGAAAATCCTACAGTGTTAATGTCACAGCATGATGGAACAACAAGTCTAACAGATTAAGGAGAAACAGATGAAACAGGAAGCATGTGATCACTTACCACATGAAGATTCTCTACAGCCTTCAGTAGGAAATGAGTACAAAAGTTCAGTTGGAGTTGCACAGCAAGAGAAGGAGCAAGAAACATTGGCAACTCTGACACAGTCAGTGTTGTGCAGTAACAGACAAGTGAATTCCTATCATGAAAGAGCAACAGATGATGCAGGCTGCAGCTGAATAGAATATGTCACAGGAAGATGTTCAGGAACTTTCCAAAGAATCCCTGAAGCAAACAGAGAGCAAAGGTAACAGTTGCTTTATTTAATAGAGATGGAGAGACATATTAAGATCAATGAATGTCAACAAGACCCAAAATGTTAGAAGTTTGATTAAACAAATGAAACAGCAAATACATTTGTCAATGGAATTTGGGTAATATAAACGAAGTAAATAGGCCGTATTAATTTGCAGCTAAATTAATAACAGGTAAAGTCTTACCATATACACACAATGCAATAAGGGAAAGGAATGAAACAAATCAAATGCCACCATGGAAGTACTGAATAGAAGTACAGAAGAGGGGCCAGATCAATACAATTACTCAGAAAAAGAGATGTGATAAAAGCAATGTGCCGTATTGGAACAGATCAAGATCTACCTCCACTGTCAGAAATTATATCCCGGGAGTCAGTAAGCTTCCGTGCAGGAATAGCTTATTCCTGCACGGAAAGACCGTTTAAGAGCAGCACGGCAGCGTGTCCATGCATAGTTATGAAGGCGCACTGCCTCTGCTCCTTAACGGACATAGAGCTTGGACGACTGCAGGGGGGTGTGTCTGAGAGCAGAGCACTCACAATATACATGCCCTTGCACTCAAGAATTGCCTTTCGGCAATTACAATGAGTGAGAACGCTCATAGGAGGTTGTAGGGTTGCCAGCTTGTTAAATGCCCAAATTGGTTCATTTGTGGTACAAACATCAGATTTGGCAAGCCGAAACATACCCACAGCCTGTACAAAGGACAGAACTTCACATCTTTGCCTAAATAAAAGCTTATTCTTGTAGCAGTTTAGTTGCTTATTCTGTTTCTTACAACATATAGGTGTTTCAGATACAAAATAACTGTTTTATGCAACTATTACATAAAATATAAGAAATAAGGCATGTTGCAGGACAAAACACACCCACAGCCATTGCAAAGGTCAAAGCCCCACTTCCCAGGAAAACTCTATGCTGATAGCAATTGAAACACACTAGGATGTCTGTTAAATGTGCAGATGCATGCAGAAATCCACAGCAATAAGTGAAACTTGTCCTAGAGAAAATAACAGTAGAAAATTTTTTTATCAAACAGACTAAATTTAACCATAGCTGCGTGGGTTTGCCCATTCCTTAGCTATGCATAAAGTAGCTTAAATAGCACAAGAAGGTAAATCTTCTTCTTCTTTCGGTTGCTCCCGTTAGGGGTCGCCACAGCAGATTAACTGTTTCCATTTCTTCCTGTCCTCTGCATCGTTCTCTGTCACACCAACCACCTTCTTGTCCTCTCTCACCACATCCATAAACCTTATCTTGGGCCTCCCTCTTATCCTGTTACCTGGCAGCTTCATCCTTAGCATCTGCATCCCTCCTCAGCACATGTCCAAACCAACGTAATCTTGCCTCTCTGGCTTTGTCTCCAAACCTTCCAACCTGGGCTGACCCTCTAATATACTTATTCCTAATCCTGTCCATCCTCGTCACACCCAGTGCAAATCTTAACATCTTCAACTCTGCCATGTCAAGCTCTGACTCCTGCCTTTTTGTCATTGCCACTGTCTCCAACCCATATAACATAGCTGGTCTCACTACCCTCTTGTAGACCTTCCCTTTCACTCTTACTGGTACTTGTCTGTCACAAATCACTCCTGACACTCTTCTCCACCCTCTCCATCCTGCCTGTACCCTCTTCTTCACCTCTCTTCCACACTCACCATTACTCTGAACTGTTGATCCCAAGTACTTAAACTCATCCACCTTCACCACCTCTACTCCCTGCATCCTCACCATTCCTCTAACTTCCCTCTCATTCGCACACATATATTCTGTCTTAGTCCTGCTGACCTTCATTCCTCTTCTCTCTAGAGCATATCTCCACCTCTCCAGGGTCTCCTCCACCTGTTCCCTACTCTCACTACAGATCACAATGTCATCTGCAAACATCATAGTCCACGGGGACTCCTGTCTGATCAAAAATTACAATTTACATGTGAAAGGAATCTATAAATAGTTTTATGTTGTATAACCTACTAAATAACATATATATTTGAACTGGAGTACTGCATTAAGTCCAAATGTGAGGTGTCATTGTAATAACGTGGTGAAATCCCCCAGTAAACACAAGTACCCCATACAGTGCACGTACACATGGATCATGGATACTAAACAAATATATAACATGTAATGAATGATAAATCAATGCCAAACAGCAAATTGTGTGCAAATTTAAAAATAAGCAACGCTAAGCATTGCACACCTCTGCTTACCAGGTGTAAGCAATGTGTAGCCCAGCTAAATTTATTTGCCCATTAGTATGCCCCTTTAAGCAATGCCAGCCTTAGGTAAGCAGGTTTGCACATAGCTTAGCATTTTCAAAACCATCCAATCATGGCAAAGTGCGGGAAATCTGCCCTTTTAAAACCCTAAAGGCAGGAATACATCTCATAACTGGTTGCAGCTTCCTCCTCTAAGCACAATGGCTGGTGTCAGGGCAGTGCTGGGGCATCCAGGAGTCCAAGGCCATGGCAGGACTCCTGGTAAAAGACCATGAAGAGAGACTGCTGCAGGGCCAGTACCAGGGTTACCAATATAAAGCAGAAGCCTGAGACCGTCTCACCCATGACCTCACCAGTGTCACTGGCATCCCTCAAACTGGTGAGCAGGTCAGGCATCACTATGCCGACCTGAAATAGAGGAAGATGGAGCTCTTGGATCAGTGGATCCAAGAAGCTAGGCAAGGTGATGCCCCAGCAGTGTGTAAGTACTCATTCTACTAACGGTTTAATAATTGCTAGTTCATGTATATTATGGATAGGTATGGCTAAATATTCCTCATATGTCTCTGACAGTGGCAGCAGAGCGGGCTGTGAATCAAGAAGCCCATGCCTGTAGGCTGCAGAGGCTGCATCATGAGGCAGGTTAGTAATAATCTTGCATGTACTGTCATAAGGAATAAATCTAAAAGTAGTAGAAAGTTAATTGCCATTATAAAACCTGTATTGTGTATGGCATGTACTGAATAAACCAGACAATATAGCAGGAAGAGTCTCATATAGGTCGTATGTAAATAAAAGGGTAACAGCCTGGCAATAAAAGTCTAACCCCTGGATTACTTGTGTTTACTCTGTTATCATATGGTAATGTAGTGTTGCATTCTCTTAATAGTACTGTTGTATTAAGCACCGTTACCCACACTGTGCTACATAAATAAAATGTGTAGGAATGTCTGTATATGACTGTTATAATCACAAGGTCATATTGTACAACTGAAGGAGACTTGGACAGAAAACAGTGAAAACATACACAGCAAAATCCAAACAGCACATTCAACTGAGATATAAACTGTTGTATTTTTAGCAAACACAGCTATGGTTCTAATCCTGGGAGTGGTAGTAAGCTGTATGCAGAATCATAGCCCCTCAGCTGTACAGATTTTGTCAGAAAGTTCAGATAATTAGCTTAAATTTCCTTCTTGTCACCCTGTCCCCTGGCAAATCAGTGGGATGATCCCAGAAGTTTATGCAGCAAATAATGACATACAACTGATTGCCAGACATCATAAAAGTCAGAAATATATCTATAAGAACAAACCTGTCACTCTAGCGACTCACCAAAATGTTATGAGAGTAATGTGCAAAGTATGTCCCATCTCTACCCCCATGTTGTGAAGCTATGACCGGAGTGTGTGCAGTAACAGAGTGAGACATATGTGCATAATAATAACATGTAGTCATGTAATATGTGCGACAACATGCAGGTAGTGTTAACAAACATTCCCTCCACAGGTCTGTCAGATAAGAAAACTGTGCCTGGAAGTAAAATATTGAAATCCTGTACTGGTACTGTTTGGTCTGGTATTGTATGGCATTGTTAGTGTTGCAGTTTCTCTGAATAATAATGTATTACACATCACTGTCACCACCCACACTGAAATACATAATAAAACTGTCTAGGAATCCCTGTATAAGACTGTTGTAATTACAAGGTCAGATTGTAAAACCACTGGAGACTTATAGACGGAAATCAGTGAAGAGATATACAGCAATATCTAAATAGCACACTCAACTGTGATGTGCACTCTGTATTTTTAGCAGACACAGCCATGGTACGAATCCTGGGAATGGTAGTAAGCTGTATGCAGAATCATACCCCTCAACTGTACAGATTTGTTCAGAATGTCCAGATAATTGGCCCATATCCGCTGCCTGTTACCCTGTCCCCCTGGCAAATCAGTGTGAGGATCTCTGACATTTAGGCAGCCTTTAATGACATATAACTGACTGTCAGACCTGTAAATATTCAGAAAATGTATATTGAAACAAACCTGTCATTGTAGCAACTCACCAAAGGTTTATGAGGGCAATTGTCAAAATATGTCCCAGTTCCACCTGCATGTTGTCAAGCCTTGATCACAGTGTGTGCAATAAGAGATTGAGGTATGTGCATAACATCCACCTGGAATCTGGGAATATGCATAGAAACAGTCAGGTAGTGTTAACAAACAATTACCTCCACATGTATACCAGGTAAGAGGTGTATACTGCAGGTAAAACACAGTTCACGTATATAGTCGTAACATACCACTCTCCAAACTAAGGCCATAGGGTAGTGTAATAATACCTGTAAGGTACATATTACAACAGTGACTAAAAAAGTAGTGAGAACTACAGGGATATACAAGTTGTTAATTGACATCTCTCTCTACCCCCCACCACATCTGCAACAATAATCTAAATACACAACTCAAAGGGTATGTGTACTATTAAATCTACTGTTGGGACATATGTCCTATTATTTGATAAATATTGAAATGTGTTTCTATGCATGTACCATGTTGAAATACTCCCACATTGGTGGCATGCTGCCATCAGTGTACCCTGCATGCTGTTATAATGGCCACTGTGGTTCCATATATGCATGTGTTCTGGGTTAATGGGAATATCTATGCATGCTGTTATACCTAATCCTGGAATGTGTTGACTATTGCTAACCCATATATGTTTTAAAATTGCAACACCATAGCACGTTTGGGAGAGCCAGTCCTAGCGGACCCACCTTTCCCACCTCATCTGGCCGTGGCTCCGGGCACCAGCATGTCTGGGGCCCACCCAGGGACCTCCTCATCCGCTGTTCCTGCAACACCTTCAGATGGAACCACCTCAGGGGATTGGGCTCACCCCCTGGGAGCGGGCGCGGACAGGAAACTGTCACCCATTGTCAGGTCCAGGGTCTGGTGTGTAGCGAGCTCCACAGGGAGTTTGGAGATCAGCTACGCCAGCTTGAGGGTTGCATGGCACATTTAGCGGGTCAGTCTGCCCCTCCTACCCAGCCTCCAGCATAGCCACCTTTGGGGCCATGAAGGTGCAGTGGTGACTGCCCATGGATGGGGAACTGAGTCCCACTGTTTATATTTAGAAGCTCATGGGCTTCCGACTTCCAAACCCCCCCCCATCCAAGATGTTTACTCTCCACATATGTCATATACCGCCCCTGTATTCTGTCTTGTCTGTATTGTCTGTCATCCTACCCAATCTACCTCCCTAAATATACCTACTATCCTTCCCCAACTTCCCACTCTCACCTTAAAAAAAGAAAAAAAGGGCAATCTGTCCCCCCGAAAAAATCTCTCCCCATACATAGCTGTCCATTTCACACGTGTCCACTGGACACATGTAATCTGGTCTAATTGGCTTCACAACATATTATTGTTACCCTCACCTCCCTCTCAGGGATTTGAGTGTCCATATCTACCTCCAAGTCAGTGTATATGCACATGGCCATAACATGACCGGTCTACTGGCAAACATGAACAAACACCATACTCACCAGCTACAGGCTGCTGCCCTGGAGGTATACCAGAGGGACCTACATAGTTGTGTGAGAGATGTGATGTCAGTAGCCACACCTGTGGCATTGGTACAGGGTGGGAGCAGCATTACAGTACATCAAGAGTACAAACCCACAATACTACAGATTATGCACATCTGTTTATTACTACAACGCAGCAAAAGACTATATATATTTTTCATCTCACATATGCATGATTAAACTCTACAGATACAGATGGATATGCAACAGTGGTCTACTGATGTGCCCTGTGGCCTTACCTGCATGCTCCTCAGACATTGTGTGGGTAGCACCCACCTCCACTATGCTCTCCTTGGGTCTTGTGTTTGCGGGTGGGCAGATGCCCCAAGGTTGCTGAGGAGCTTCTCAACATGTGTCTGGGGGCTGGATGGCATGACCCCCCCCTATTGCAAGCGGGTCCCCCCTAACCACAGCAGCACACCAACAGGCATGGCGGAGTAGATCAGTGCAGCAAAGTCAGACCTGCTCATAACTGTGGTTATGCAGGCCATCCTTTACCCTGTGGACAAGATCGTTCCACAGGGTGGTCCTCTCCTGCAGATCATGGGCTGTATGCCCAAACAGGGTGTGGTAGTGCTGCAACAGGTATTTGATGATGACTTCATTCTCCTGGGGTGTGTAAATCGGAAGTCTCTCCTATGACATTGTGCCTGAAAGACAGAGGGAAATAGGTCTGAGGACCTCAAACTCCTTTCTTCTTCTTCTTCTTTTGGCTTTTTCCCAGTTAGGGGTCACCACAGCAGATCATCTGTCCGCTCATGATTGACAGTGGAGTTTTACAGTGTCGAGTTGCCAGCCCGGTGCCCAACCTTCCACAGAAGGCACACACATGCACACACTCACACCTAGGGCCAATTTAGAGTGTCCAATTCACCTACTGCATGTCTTTGGGATGTGGGAGGAAACCCACGCAACAACATGCAGACTCTGCACAGAAAGCACCCCAGCCAAGGATCAAACCAGAGAGCTTCTTGCTGTGAGGCGGCAATGCTAACTGCTGCACCACCGTGGCCGCTGGATGCAAAATTAATGAAGCTACAATAGTAAGGTAATAGATGTAAATTATGTACCCATACATGAACTTGTGTAGCTGCATTAACTCAGCCATACCTGATCAGACCAAAATAGACTCCTCAAGGAAGAGCAAACCTGAATGGTGGACAAATGCCATTTACAGACTTTACATTGAGATTAAGAAATTGCTGTACAAGAGTAAGAGAGGACGAGCAGTAAAATTAAAGGACTCCCTCCAGACCATTAACAAACCAATAAGACTTCATTGTGAAATCCTCCAAAGCAAACTACTAATACAAATTAGATTGCTCAACTTAGGACAACCATAAGGTGTTCTTTAGTGACATCCATAATCTAGAATGAAAGGCCAGGATTTGGTCAGAATTGGTAGCTAATGATACCACATATACTGAGGCTATGGACAGAGCTAAACTGTTAGCTGACAGGTTCTGTGAAAACCTCACTCCCCTGACCCCACCATGTGTACCCCATGATATCCCTGGCACCTATCCCATACCTTCTCTCCTTAAAGAGCAGATAGTGAAGACCCTCTCTAAGGCCAAAAACACAACATCTATGGGACTTGATGACATCACAGGCTTGTGTCCTACATGGGTTCAGACAAGAATTAGCAACACTATTAGGTACTGTTTTCAATCATAGTCTAAACACAGGCTTTGTCGCAGCTGAGCCACCGATAACACCTTGCATGAAGGTGGTGCTTCCACTGACCCCAGGATCGCTAGACCTATTAGCCTGTCTAGCCTTATCTGTCTAGGCCATGGATTGAATCATCATGGACCTTATCAACAAAGATGTAGGTAATCACCAAACACTTGACCCTACTCGGTTTGGATTTCTCAGATGGAGATCATGCCTGCTAAACCAGGTGGACTTCTTCTAGACAGTCACCAATGCCGGGACAAGGGAAAATCTGTGCATACAGCCTATCTAGACTTAGCCAAGGCTGTTGACACTATCCACCACTTAGGCATTATTGACAAACACACACTGCTAGGTATCAACCCTAATATTGTTAGATGGGTCACTAATTGGTATACTGATAGAGTCCATGTAGTCAAAATAGTGGAATACACCTCCAACAGTAGACCAGTAAACAATGGTGTTCCACAGGGATCAGTCCTGGGACGTCTATTGTTTGGAATCTATTTGTCTGAGTTTCAAGCAAAAATTAAAGGTCTGTGGTTGACAAAGTTTGCTGATTACTGCAAGCTGTGAGCGGTCACAGAATCTGTAAACAATATCAACATCATACACAAGGGTCTTACACAAACCACTGATTGGTGTCAAAGTCATGGCCTTACTCAATGCAAGCTGGAAGCTGCCACAGAATCTCTAACATTGTCAACATCATACAAGATGGTGTTATACAAAGCAATGATTCTTGCCAAAGTCATGGCCTTAAACTCAATGCAGAAGACTGTATTATTATCCCTTTCAGTAAGAGCAATATTCCTGCAAAGTACCACATCAATAGCAACACCCTAGGTATGGGCTCAGTGTTGACAGACATGAGCACACAAGTTGACAGCAACCTTACCCTTGATCACCAAGTCTCCACAGTGGTAAAAAGGGCATTCTATATTGCTCATCTCATAAAGAAGGGAATAGACTATATAAAAATAAAGTTATAACCTCCAGTAATCTTCCATCAACAGCACGATAATAGAGTACAACCCCTTTTGGCATGTACCCTGCAGCAGCTGGAGAGACCACAAAGGTTCTCCACAATGAAAAATCAAGGTCTTCAGCATTTGTCCTACATTGATCATGTGAAATGATTCATATTGACTACATGGAGGCAGTCTCTGCCCTACATGTAAGGCAATCTCTGACCCTGCTGTATTGAAAATGTGTATCCAGAAGTCAAATTGTACAGAGGGTACTCACTCTAAAGACATTAACCTGATATGTGACATTAATGGAGCATGCTGGAGGGACAGATTTGTTTCCTAAAGGTTACCACACCTTTGGAACGGACTCCCAGTTCATGTCAAACAGAGCCCCTCAATAGCCCTCCTCAAACTCAATCTGGATAATTGGGTGAAATTACCAGGAATTCACTTACAGGGGTTACACATCTTAGACAGGGTCAGTAGTTGATGATTGTGGAAGCAAGGGTAGAACTTTGCTAGGCTTGTAAGGGAACTAGGACCATTTGCCTAGCAACTTCCTATGATCCTATGGTGCTAGAGTCCCTATGAAAGGTGAGCTCATTTACTGTCATTCTGTCACATCAAGAGCAGAAGTGAAGGTCTCACCAATCTTAAAAAAACAACAATTTGCAACCCACCTAGTGATATAGAGGTTAATGTCTTGTTTGGTGAGTTTATCAATAACTCCTGAGTGGGGAATGGTATCAAAGGCCTTGACCAGATCGAGGTAGGCTGTATGAACTGCCTTGCCCTCATCCACAGCTCTGGTGACTGACTCAAAAAAGTCAACCAGGTTGAGTAGGCATGATCTACCCTTCACAAAACCAAACTGTGTGGGATCCAGAGTTTGGGGATTCCCTATATTCTTGTTTATTAGATCCATGATGATGCATTCCATAACTTTGCATATCAGACTCGTCAGGCTAATGGGGCGATAGTTCCCAGGGTCTGTAGTTGCACCTCCTTTGTAGAGAGGGATGACTGTAGCAGTGTGCCATTTAGTTGGGACAAAGCCTGAGGTGAAGCTGTGATTGAACAGGGCACACAGGTGAGGTGCCAGTTCACTCTGTAGTCCATGTAGAACACAACCAGAGATATTGTCTGGTACCATAGAAGCTGTATTCCTGGCCTTGAACAGTGCTGTTTTAACCTGTGCAGCAGTAATACTGGGCACATGGCAATCTACTGGTATTGTGACTGGTCCCTTAGGGGGGAAAGAGGGGTACATTTGGCAATGAATCTGTCGGCCAGTATATTGTCAATATCTGTTGGCTCGGTATAGGAGGTACCATTGTGCAGTAGCTCAGAGCAAATCTGTGTATTGCCGTTGAAATTCTTTACATAACTATAGAAGGCCTTGTGGTTGTATTTACTATCTGCTGCAATTCTGCTTTCATAGCTAGCTTTAGAGGATTTGATGAGGGATCTCAACTTTTTGTTGAGGCTGATAAGGGAGTTTTTCCAGTCTTGGGATTTCAGGTTATTCCACATCAGTTTCCTCCTTCTGTTGTAGAGTTTGTTTATGGAAGGGGACCACCAAATTGGCTTCCTTTTTTTGGAGGAGAGCATCTTGATTCTATTGGGTATGGCGAGATCCATGCATTTGTGTACGTGTTCGTACAGTCCATTGGTGTATGATTCGGCAGTCATGCAACTGATCTCCATTTGCATGGGTGCGGTGAAGTTAGCCAACTCTGTTTTTAGGATCCCAAAGTTAGCTTTGGAGAAGTTTTTCATGGTGGGTTACCTTTGTGGGGGGGGCGGGGGTGGATTTCCAAGGTAATTAGTTTGTGGTCAGATCTAAACCAGTGAGGAGTTGACTATTGGTGTAGAGCAATGGTCACCCATGTTAGTAATGACCAGGTCAAGGATGTTGCTACCTATAGTCGGGGTAAGAATGAGCTGGTCCAGGGCACTGGAATCAATGAATTCCAGGAAACGTTGGGCAAGTGTATTGGTACATGAGTAGTTTTCCCAGTTAATGGAGGGGTAGTTGAAGTCTCCCAGTATGAGAGTGTTAGGTCTGACCTTAATATCCTCCAGGGTGCTTAGGAACATGGAGTGAGTCTTAGGACATGGTTGGGGACCTATAGCAGGCTACAACCTGAATTGCTGTCTTACCCAAAGTTAGCTGCACCTGAAGTATCTCAGATATGTTATGTTGGCCTACCAGTCTGGAGGTGTGCGCATCCTTTATGAATATGGAAACACCACCACCTTTGGAGCTTTGGTCCAAGTTCGTGGGCTGAAAGGTGTGGACTGAGTTATATGGTTGCAGTGCAGGAGTGTTTTCTGCTGCCATGAACCAGGTGTCTGTTACGGCACAAATGTCAATGTAAATGTTGAATAAAATCAACAGAATTCAGGATTTCAAATACAAATGTTGATGTAAATGTAGAATAAAATCAACAGAATTCAGTATTTCCCCTATATTGGACCTTACACGACTATTAACATATCATTTTTTTCAGGTATTAACATCTTCGTTTATAATATATACCCTCTATAATTTATTAGCATGCAACCTTCTTAACTAAATATAGTAAAGCATTTGTTAAAACATGCTTTGGTAGTGATGTTACCAATTTTTGTGCTGAATAATATTACTGATTTTTGTTCCAGTTATTGCCCTCTGCAGTAATGGCCCAGGTGATGTCTAAAAAGGATATTCAGGCTAGTGTATTTACATGGTTATCAAATGAGATATAAAATAATAAATAAAACAGCAACAAAAAGTTTAGTAAATACATTATTTTTATTTATTTTGTCTTTGATATGTTCAATCTAAATAGCAGCTGAAATCAGTTTAAGTAAAAAGTTCTCAAAAAATTAAAAAAGTATATTTACCTGTAATAACCAGCAGTATTGGTACATACGCCTCAGTGCACCATCACCAATTATGTTCTGTAAAACTGATATGTTTTCCAAATTCCCCCTCAGAAATCTACTTAGTATCTATGCAAGAAAGAAGGCCATTATCCTAATAGTACCTACACTAAGAATTAAAAATTCAAAATATTGAATACATTTTTAATGCAAGGGGCAAGCTCCCCACAGCCCCTGACAAATATATAAACCAACTCCAAGATCGCACAACAGTGGAGAAGAGACAGATTCCATCATTCAATATTTTGAATTTTCAGTCTTTTTGGGATTCAGTCTTTTGATTTTCAGTCATTTGATAGTAAACCTACTAGGGACAATCATAAAGCCTTCTTCACATGTATCCGTAATCTCAAAGGTAGCACCCAGATCTATTCAGAACTGGTAGTCAAGAACACCACATATACAAATGCCATAGATATATCAAACTTGCTGGTTGACAGATTCAGTGAAAATTTCACCCCTCTGCCCCCCATCAGTAAAACAGGATATTCCCAGTACCTGCCACCTTCCCCTTATATCTAGGGATCAGGTCATCACTCCTATCTGAAAGGCAAAGAATACCTCCATGGGACCTGACAGCATCCCAGGCTGCATCCTACATGAACTCAGGCAGGAACTTGCAGAACCATTAGGTGCCTATTCAACCAAACCCTGAGTAATGGCTTTGTCCCAGCTGAGTGGAGGACAGTCACGGTCATCCCTTTATACAAAGATGGAGTGTCCACCAATCTGGGAAATTATAGACCCATTAGCCACCAATCTGGGAAATTATAGACCCATTAGCCTAACAAGCCTGATCTGCAAGTCATGTAATGGATTATCATGGACCTCATTAACAAGGACAATGGCAACCTTTAAACACTTAATCCCACACAGTTTGGCTTTGTCAAGGGGAGGTCATGTCTGTTAAATTTGGTCGACTTTTTTGAGTCAGTCACCAAAGCCATGGATGAGGGGAAGACAGTGCAAACTGCCTACCTTGACCCAGCCGAAGCCTTTGACACTATTAACCACTTGGGCATAATAGATAAACTCTCTCAACTAGGTATCAATCCATATGTTACCAGATGGGTAGCTAACTGGCTCACTGATAGAACTCACCTAGTCAAAATAGGGGAAGCCACCTCAAGCAGTAGACCCGTATAAAGTGGTGTACCCCAGAGTTCAGTCTTGGGGCCTCTGTTATTTGGGATATACTTTTCTGAGATGCAGGCAAAAACCAGTGGGCTATGGCTGACCAAGTTTGCAGATGACTACAAGCTGGATGCTGTCATCAATTCTCCTTGTGACATGGACATCCTCCAAGAGGATCTCACCCAAACAAATGACTGGTGCCAGAAACTTGGCTTCAAGATGAATACATAAAAATGTATCATCATCCCCTTTGGGGAGAGTGATGTCCCCACAAATTATCAGATTAATAACATCCTAAGAATGCAATCAGTCGTGATGGATTTGGGCACCCAGATTGATAGCAACCTGACTTTTGACCACCATGTTACTTCCATTGTACAGAAAGCTTTCTACATGGCCCACCTTATAAGTAAGTGTTTCTTATCAAGGATAAGGAGGTCATAACATCCCTGTATTCTTCCCTTATAAGGCCCATTATTAAGTACAATGCCTCATTCAGCATGTACCTCACAAAACACATGCAGCAGCTGGAGAGACCACAGATGTTCCTCACCAGGAGAATCCAGGGCCTCAGAAATCTACCATGCACATATAGGCTAAAAGCCCTATCCCTCTACTCAGTTTCATTCTGACATCTCAGAGGTGACCTCTGTCTGGCATACAAGGTGATCTCGGAGCCTACCTTGATGGGAATGCTGCATATATGCAAGGCAAGCTCCACTCAAGTAACCCACATGTATAGCCTCAACCTGCTCTGTAACATCAATAGGTCTTGTTGGCAGGACAGATTTATGTCCCAGAGCCTCCCCCATCTGTGGAATAGACTCCCTCTCTACATCAAGCAGAGTACATCTTTACCATTTTTAACTGCAACCTGGATAAATGGATGGGAAATAAAAAATACATCCCTGGGATTCGACCTCTGTCCCTGCTGGACAGGGGCAACAGGTGACAATTTGTCTAAACATGGGCTAAACTCTTGGCTAGGCTTATAAGGGCCTCAGGTCCAATAGCCTAGTAGCTTCCTATGAACCTAAGAAGTCACCCTTTCACAAAACATCCAAATTTGGAAGCATACTGTCATCAGCCATAAGAAGTATATAAAGTTAAAATTGGAAAAAACATATAGAACATTGTCTAAATAATTAAAAAAAGAAAGCTTGCACTAAACATTTCCTTGGATTTTCACTTGAGTGTACTCAACTGAGCCAAAAATCCTGAAGAAAATTAAAAACACGCCTCAGCTCTATACTGAAATGTTCCCCAGTCATCAAAAATATAGAAGAGTGGACACTGAATATCAATTTTCTCCTTTAAACTTAACTTGTTCAAGTCTCCACACCATGAACTTATGAATACTAACTCAGAAATTGCCATACATCAGAGAAAAGGGAATATACTGAAAAAAGGCAATCCCAACCTTGGTATAAGTAAGTCTGGATTTTCATTTAGTTTCCACATTCTTGGGCTTTGCATTACAAGTCCTGCAATTCAGATGGTTACTCATGCTTCACATCTCACATAGTTATGCCACCATTGATGATTTCTGCACTGTTTCAAAATTCTCCATAATGAAAGCATTGATAATATGGAATCGCCTCTGATATACAAACAAAATATTGTGCCTACTGCATCATCAGTGTTTGGTTAAGTGACTTGCTCAGAGTCACACAGGCAATTGAAGCTGAGGGGAATTAAACCTTCCACCACAAGACCACAGGAAACAGCATGCTAACAGCACCTTAATCTAATCAGTACTTTTCCGTTATTGGGGCAGCACTTGGAATGAGCATTTGATAATGGAAAACTACCATAAATTCATTTTAAATGTGAGGGCCTGTATGATCTGTTCAGTTTCTGTTATTTTTGCATTTCTGATTTACCCTTCGAAATATATTTAAAAAGATGGATGAAATAGTTCATGCACTGAAGTGTTCTTTGGAGGGTCAATATAAAATGCTCAATGATGTTTTGTAGAATTGTGGTTACAAAAGACAGACATTGAACAGTATCATTTAGTTCCACTATAGGTGTGTTCAGACCAGACAACCACATGTGTTTACTTGATCACATTTCCACCTTCTCCTTGACATCATACACACACTTTAAAAAGAGTTTAAAAATTGCAGAACCAGCAGTAACTGCGGAACTGACATTCCGCAATGAAGAAGCAAGTGCATGCGGATTACAAAATGAGTAGGGCTTGAATGAAGCCCTATTTTTATGTAATTTGCAGCTCATAACTGCAGCATTTGTTAATGACAACTTGTATTTGGTGATCACATAGTACATATACTTACACGTCAGTTTTGCGAGTCTTTTTAGTTTTAGTTTTACTTCTCATGTAGCAATGCACTGGCAGGCTATACCTCTCAACCCCTTAGAGCAAGAAATTTAGACAACGTTATAAATAATGGGGGCGCAAAGGCAAAGGGAGGCACAGGCCCCAAGCTAGGGACAATTTTTGGTACTCACAACAGCAATTGTGAGCACTGGGTAAGATTCCAAGAGCTCATTACAAGCGTTGCTCCGATAACAGAAAAGTACCATCTAATCTAAGCCTACTGCCAGACAGTTACTATAATTAATTTCACGTTTGTAACAAGAATCTGGGCTATAGCTCTTAACTTCTTAGTGCAAGAAATCTGGGCAAAGACAAAAATCATTGGGGGACAAAGCCTCAAAAATAGGGACAAATTTAAAATATTGTTATATAAACTTAGAAAGTTGCTATAATAAAATGTCTTGTGTTACCATGCATTTTTTGAAGGATATGAAGACTAAAACTCAAATGCCTGTCATTATTTATGGAATTGAGTCCTCACTGATTTGCCATAAAGATGCAGAAAACCACACATTTTTTATGTGGAACAGACCAATATATGAGGCAAAAGTCTGGACATTCTCTGAACATCTGGACAGTTGAAATGTGTGGTCTGAACTCCTGTGCAACAACAGTTTATGTCTTCTCTATATACTGTATTGCCATTATGCAGCCAGTAGCCATTTGGAGTAGCTAAGTTCACTTCTGTATCTGGAGTTCCACAAAAATAATAAAACAAATCAATAGCATTAACTAACTTGGCTGGATTCGTAGCCCTAGATTTTAGTTTGCCTAGCAATGATCGTGGCTTATATTTGTTTCACTAATTAGATATAAAAAGAACAGAGCAGGTGCCTTGTGCTGATCATACTTTGATTTGTTTTACTATTTTAAAAGAGGGAAAACACTAAATATGTATTATTCATCACCTTGGCTGATGCTAGAAATGGAGCATCTGTTAAAGAAGTTAAGTTAATGCGATCGCGTAATATGCAGTTGTGGTAACGGTAACTAATTAAACCTGTTTTTCCTATCAGTTATCCAGATTTTTGCATCTTCATTTTAACATTTACCAAGCCCTTCTTAAATGTTTGATTTTTTTCTAGTATTATGCCAGTTAATAGACTTTCACTTGTCTTGTTGCTCATATAAGTTGAAGCAAAACCCAATGTAACAGTTTTAAGTGAATTGGACTATTGTTTAAAAACTGACAGAGTTTAGACCTTTTCTCACGTTAAGTATTTCTGGCTTTATCTGAAATTGTGTAGCATAGAAGTTGAGAAGTTAGATGCACTAAAACACTGGTACATTAACTTGCTGATAACAATGCTTTAGACTTAATTTTTTTATAAAAGTTAATACACTAGCAAGTCCTTGCCTCCGTGATTTGACCTGCAAGCGTTTTCATAGCAAGATTACACAGAAACACGCCAGTGATTTTGTAAGTATACTTGATCGCTGCTACTTTGTTAGCATTTGTTCTGGTATTATTCATTTTACCTGTTTTGTAAAGGTATACTCTTTTACTTACAACTTTACCCATTTATGTAATAAAACAGGTTACAGGCAATACTGGCAAAGAAAAAAAACAGACGTCTCAGGATAATTTAGAAGTTGGTAATGGCAGTACTTCATACGAGAGGATATGAATAAAAAGGATGGTGCAGAAAAGGGCAGGACAAAAGTAGTAAACTTTCAAATGCATGGCTATTTTAAATCTAATAGGAACACAGAACCAAACTGTAGTTCACACAGGGAACTAAAAGTGGAGAGGGACTGCTGATTTACAGGATATTATTGATATATTTATTTATATTTTTTTATTTTTATATTTTATGTATATTTTTATGTGTTTTACAAATATTGCTTTTGTTTTTTTGGTCTATATATTTTATATTTTTTATATTTTATGTATATTTTTATGTGTTTTACAAATATTGCTTTTGTTTTTTTGGTCATATATTTTTTATTTTTATATTTTATGTATATTTTTATGTGTTTTACAAATATTGCTTTTGTTTTTTTGGTCACATGATATGGGCTGCTATCAGGTGACTTGTGGGCTCTTATTTAAAACAATTGATGTTCTGAATGTAATTGTATTAGTGTTGAGAAAGGGTTCTACCCGAAAGCTTTGCTGTTTCGATAAAGTTTTTTTCCAACGTGCTGTGTTTTCTTTATTGGACTTTTTCATTCAGCATCTGTATTGTTGATTTACTGGATATTCTCAGTAAGTTGACACTGTGGGTGGAATTAAACATGACATAGTTAAAGTGGGTGTTGCTTTTGTGAGCTTTAACGTGGACCCGAATTTTCAACACTGGGATTGTCCCTTTATCAAACCAGTTTTATAGACATAAAAGTAATCTGCTGTAAAATGCTATAAAGTCTTGAGAAATACACAGTACCAAATGTGGGGTAACTGCCTTAAAGCAGATGCTAATTTGGCTCCAAAATACTGGGCATCCATCCTTTTCTGAAGTTCACCGCTGACTCTACTGCATCACTGCATACAAATGAGGAGTGATTATAGTGTTACTTTCCAGTTTTATAATTAATTTGTAGAATACTGGGACAATATAATACAAAAAATATATGTAGCACTCTGCATAAGATGCTATTATCTGAGAAACCATCCTCATCAGCCTCTACATATTTTCAAATTAAAGGGTGGCATTCTTCCGGCCCCTGATTAATGAAATAGCTTTTTATTGCTGGCCAGCATTTCACCAGTCTTGAAACTGCTGTCAGCAGTGACAGCCACCTTGTCACCGAATGCTGAAGAATCTCCTTCCAGTCCCGATCTAGGAAACTAAACACATCTTTAACTGTGCCACTTTTTCATTCAAAGCCACTTCCCATTTCATTAGGCAGCTAAATTAACATCCCTGAATACAGCATGTAGGAAATGGCAGCATACACCTACATTCTGGCCCACAGCAACATTCACTATATTTTTATCAGTTTAGACATATGACTTTCAAAAATCATATACATCTTTAACACCACTGATTTATCACACAACAAATTAATTAGGGCTTTCCTTTCCCAGACAATGTTTCAGTCAATCCTACTTATTATGAGTATATGCTGCAGAATAAACTCTGTTTTGTGAAGAATTTATTTAATTATAAAAAAAAACATAACTACATATCATTACAGTAAAGCAAAGCTGATCTATAGATGCATCACCCCTGATATTGTCAATGTAAGTAGCTACACAAAGGACTTGGTACACCAGCTTAGATAAATGTATACAGCTGACAGTCTCAGCCACATCAAAATATAATGAGAATTTTAAAAACAAACCACCGTGGTGGTTCACCAACATAAACTACACAATAGAAGAAAAAAAATCATTAAAGTATATGGCAGATCTAAAGCCACAAAGATTAAGGCTAATATCATACATTTGGCTAAACTATTTGAAAAGTAATATTAGGTATACAAGGTGTACTAAAGAAACCCATGGACAGAGGTTAACATGTGAAGCCAAGGGTAACTACAAAACATTTTGCCATGTTTGCAAACTGACAAATAATGCTCAGCATTGCTCTGAACCTATTCAACATGGCACCACCTACTCTGACCAGTGGTGGTGCTGCGGTAGCGTTGTCGCCTCACAGTATGACGTTGTCCTGTTTGATTCTCAGCTAAAGCGTCTTCTGTGTTGAGACATGCGTGAATGGGTGTACCTTCATTGAAGGTTGTGCGTTAGAGCTGGCAACTCGGTACGTAAAAATCTACTGCCAATCATTAGCGGACCGGAGTTCCGCTGTGGTGACCCCTAACCGGGAAAAGCCGAAAGATACAACAACAACAACCACCTACTCTGACCAGTGGACATAGCTAATGTACTAGCAAACATTCTCAGTGCAAATTTTACCATAGAAACAATTATCCAAAACACACATATGGCTGAAGCTCAAACCTCCTATCATCACTAATGGTCATGTTCTGAAGGTGTTTTCCAATATGCACCATGGGACCAGATAATACATGTGGCTGGGTAATAAGCAGTGCTAAACATATCCTGGTAGAACTGCTCCTTAAAGTATTTAACCTAAGTTTAGCAAGAGACTTTCTGTTTGAGGTTTGGCACACATCAGTGATGATGTCACTCCATAAGGATGTCCTCACCACTGGTCCTGGAAATTATAGGCCCATCAGCCTAACGAGTTTCATTTGCAAAACAGCATTTAACATATTGTAACTGACCTGATATACTATATTAAAAATATCAGGCTAGCCCAATGGTAGTTTGGTTTTGTCAAAGATAGACTGTGCCAAATGAATCTGGTTAACGTCTTCTGAACAGGATGTTGGTTTTGGTCATGCAGTCCACACAGCTTACCTGGGCCTGGCAAAGACATTTAATAGCATCTCCCATGCTAGTATAGTTATAGATTATTGCACATTAAAAATAGTGTAGTAAGATGGATAGCAAATTGACTAAAAAAAAGAGAACTCACATAGTGCAGATGGCAGGTGCATCAACAGTGTATGAACATGAACAGTGGTGTCCTGCAGGGCTTAGTGTTGGGACCTCTTTTGCTCAGCTACTTTTCTGATCTGCATACCATAAACCAAGACCCCTGGCTAACTAAGTTGGCAAGCAGATAAAAACTGGGAGTGATTATCAAGTCATTCTCTGACATAGCCCTACACCAAAAGCTTACACACTTAAATAATAGATATAGTAAGAATGGGCTCATGCTAAATGCTAAAAGGAGAATAATTATTCACACATTTGGTAGACAACCCTTCTCTCCAGCATACAGTATAGACAACAATGAAATTTAAAATGAGAATATGGTAAAAAGACATCAAAATTCAGGCTGATAATTCTCCTCCCCTTTAGTTATTGTGTAACTAAACTACATGGAAAAATATTTCTAATTAGCACAGCTAATTGCCAAAGGAATGTCATCCAGAACTAAGGAGGTTATTATATTTTTTCAGCATTAGTAAATATTTTAACTACATTAACACCTGTCTGCCATTAAATGCCTCAGGGGAATGCATTAATTCACTATGAACAAAGCTGCATCTTTGCCTTTTTGTTTTAGTATGAACAAAAATACACTTATACTGTGGAACTTAATTAACCTGCTAGTAATCTTAAAAACTGGAAAACACACAACAAAACTATCATGAAACAAAGATCAACAATGAATAAATACCTGCCAGTAACCATGCAATGTCCTATGCCTCGCCTGTTCCTGTGACTCACTCAGCTGTTGGTCACAATCCCCAATCCTGCCAGACATTCAGCGCCATCTTATGCTTCAGCTGCTTGTGTTTTTCTTCAAAGCCACAGATTCCTGCAGAATCCACATCTCACAAGCTCTGTGTATGATGAACTCTGCACAGGAGGGCAAGAGGCAAAGGTAATACACAGGAGCAAAATCAGGGCTAGATTTTGAAGGCTTAGGCCGAGACGTCAGAGGAATAAAGTGTTTCTGCATTTTGTGGATTACTTTGTGGCTTTCCTTGCTGCTTTCTGCTACTGTGTTGCTACACTAGATTTTAAATAAACTTAAACTTGTTAGAATAACATGTTTTGTATTAATATGCACTTTCTGAAGGATATGAAGATAGAAACTCAGATGTAACACTATTTGTCAATAAAATAAAATCAAAACTGCAACGCAAACATCTGCAAATTCTGCAAAAATCTGGACAGGTGAGACATGCCTGTGAGTTACTTCTTTAATAATAAACAGCAACAGTCCACTTTGCAATCAAAGTGCTCCACCACTGCCCAAAAAACAATCACCCCATTGTGAAAAAGAAAACCTGGGCATTAAGCAAAATAACAATGTTTCAGGAATTTAACCAGTGGTAAATAATCAGTGTCCTCCGTCTACTATAGAATTTCAGGTATCATCAGACAGTATAAAATGTCACTTGCTGCTCCCTACGAAATAAAATACAATAATAAAAAAGGAACTTCCAATTTGTAGGAGAAACAAAAAAAAAAGAAAGTTGTGCTGGTGCAGTGTAATTACAGCATACACAGTGCCATTTGGTCAAAATTCTTCAAAAATAAGTCATCAACCACACATTTCTAGAACAGTTCAAGGTCAACTCCCTTAATCTGCCACAGGTTACTGCCTAAAATAACTGTACCAAAAAACAATCCAATATCACTAATAGGCTCTGGCTAGTCTCTCTCTCTCTCTCTCTCTCTCTCTCTCGCCCTCACAATCTCAGGCAGGTATTTCAAAAATAAACTATAAATAGAGACCTTCAAGGCAGAAACACACTCGACCAACACAACACTAATCACAAGACACATAACTCTCCAAAACAGTGTGCCACTCAACCAAAGCCCCTAACGCAAAACAGCACACCCAACACACTAGTCATAGGTGACTTGATAGTGAGGCACAATGATGTCCCACTCACTAGGTTGAATAAGGAGAAAGTAACAGTCAGCTGCCTGTCAGGTGCCAGGATCCACCACATAACGCATCCACTGAAGTCCCTCAACAATAGGTACAAATATAACTCTGTCATTGTACATATGGGTGTGAATGACCTGAGACGTACCTCCCTGAACTACATGAAAAGAGACATGGAAGTGCTCTCGCAGCCTCCTACCATCACCCAGAATGATACCACAGTACAATCAGAAAATGATCGATTTCAACAATTGGCTAAGTTTATTGTGTCATTCTAAGGGGATCCAGTATATACCTGCCTGGGATGACATGATTGACAGACCTCAACGCTTTGCCAGAGATGGCCTGCATCTGTCTCCTATAGTGACTTTTGTAGGCACTGTTCCAAAGACCAACTTACCACTGTAACAGCTACAAACAAATGCAATCTGAGGGTCATGCTGTCTAAATCTCAAAATGCACTCACTCAAAGCACTCCTTAAAATGGAGAACATCGACATTTGTGTAACCCTGCACTACCAGGCTATAACTCATTCCAAACCTTTGGTCCCAGAACTTGGATCGAAGCTCCAAAGGCAGTGGTGTTTCCATATTCATAAAGGATGCACATACCTCCAGACTGGTAGCCCAACATAATGCATCAGAGATACTTCAGGTGCAGCTAACATTGGGTAAGACAGCGATTCAGGTCGTAGCCTGCTACAAATCCTCAACCATGTCCCAACCATGTCCCAAGACTCACACTCCATGTTCCTAAGCACCCTGGAGAATATTTGGGTCAGACCTAACACTCTCATACTGGGCGACTTCAACTACCCCTCCATTAACTGGGAAAACTACTCGTGTACAAATACACTTGCCCAACATTTCCTGGAATTCATTAATTCCAATGCCCTGGACCAGCTCGTTCTTACCCCCACTAGTGGTAGCAACATCTTTGACCTGGTCATTACTAACATGGATGACCGTTGCTCTACACCAATAGTCAACTTCTCCCTGGTTAGATCCGACCACAAACTAATAACCTTGGAAATCCACATCCCTCCAACCCGCCCTGCAAAGGTAACCGCCATGAAAAACTTTTCCAAAGCTAACTTTGAGCTCCTAAAAACAGAGGTGACTAACTTCACAGCACCCATGCAAATGGAGAATAGTTGCATGACCCGAATCATACACCAATGCACTGTATGAACACATACACAAATGCATGGATTTCACCATACCCAATAGAACCAAGACGCTGTCCTCCAAAAAAAGGAAGCTAATCTGGTGGCCCCCTGCCATAAACAAACTCTACAACACAAGGAGGAAACTGATGTGGAATAAGGTGAAGTCCCAAGACTGGAAAAACTCCCTTATCAGCCTCAGCAAAAAATTGAGATCTCTCATCAAATCCACTAAAGCTAGCTATGAAAACAGAATTGCAGCAGGTAGTAAAGACAACCACAAGGCCTTCTATAGTTATGTAAAGAATCTCCACGGCAATACCCAGATTTGCTCTGAGCTACTGCACAATGGTACCTCCTATACCGAGCCAACAGATATTGCCAGTATACTGGCCAACAGATTCAGTACCAACTTTACCAGTCTCCCCCCACCAAAAGACCAATCACAATACCAGTAGATTGCCAGGCACCCAGTATTACTGCTGCACAGATTAAAACAGCACTGTCCAAGGCCAAGAATACATTTTCTATGGGACCTGACAATATCCCCAGCTGTGTTCTACATGAACTACAGAGTGAATTGGCACCTCACCTGTGTGCCCTGTTCAATCACAGCTTCACCTCAGGCTTTGTCCCTACTGAATGGTGCACTGCTACAGTCATCCCTCTCCCCAAAGGAGGAGCGACTACAGACCCTGGTAACTATCACCCCATTAGCCTGATGAGTCTGATATGCAAAGCTATCCAACGTATCATCATGGACCTAATAAACAAGGATATAGGGAATCTCCAAACTCTGGATCCCACACAGTTTGGTTTTGTGAAGGGTAGAGCATGCCTGCTCAACCTGGTCAACGTCTTTGAGTCAGTCACCAGAGCTGTGGATGAAGGCAAGATGGTTCATACAGCCTACCTTGATCTGGCCAAAGCCTTTGATACCATTCCCCACTCAGGAATCATAGAAAAACTCACTAAGCTAGGCATCAACCCCTATATCACTAGGTAGGTTGTATACTGGCTTACAGATATAACCCACAGTGTGAAAGTAGCTGACTCCAAGTCAGACTGCCGACCAGTCACAAGTGGATTCCCACAGGTTTCGGTCCTGGGTCATTTCCTGTTTGGTATCTACTTCTCTGAAGTCCAGGCCAACACGAAGGGATTCTGGCTGACAAAGTTTGCAGATGATTGCAAGTTGGGAGCTATTATTAACTCCCCAAGTGATGTTAACATCCTACAGAAAGGCCTCAATGAGACCAATGACTGGTGTCAGAACCATGGCCTTATGCTCAATGCCAAAAAAAGTGTTGTCATCCCCTTTGGGAAAAACCCGGTTCCCATGAATTACCACATCAATGGTAGTCCACTGAACACAGAAGGCGTTATAAGAGATCTGGGAACACAGGTTGACAGCAACCTCTCTTTCGACCACCACATTGCCACTGTGGTCAGAAAGTCCTTCTATGTGGCACATCTCATTACTAAGGGTTTTGCATCCAGGAAGAAAGAGGTCATTGTCTCCCTCTACTCTTCCCTCATTAGGCCAATCATCCAGTACAATCCTCCATTTGGCATGTGCCTCACTAGACACCTGCAACAACTGGAGAGGCCACAACGTACCTCACAAAGAGGATCCTAGGCCTTAAACACTTGTCCTATATGGACAGACTCAAAAAACTCTAACTATACTCTTTCTCATATCGCCTACTTAGAGGCGATCTCTCCTTGACTTACAAAGCCATGTCTGACCAGCTCTGTTAGAAATGCTACATCTAAAGAAATCCCAATCCCTCCACACCACATGCACCAGAGACCTCAACCTCATTACCACAATCAACAGAAGAAGCTTGAGGGACAGGTTCATAACCCAGAGACTGACCATACTATGGAATAGACTTCCCATACATGTCAAACAGAGCACCTCACTGGCACTCTTCAAGAGAAATCTTGATGAGTGATTGGGAAATTAAAAATTCACCCCGGGGATCACTCCAGTGGCTCTACTCGACAAAGGCACTGGGAACTAAGATCGGGTGGCATGATGCCAGGGTAATCCTATAGGCTAGGCTTGTAAAGCCTCCAAGGCCATTAGCCTAGTACACCCCTATGAACCTATGAACAGCACTTATTAGCCACTGTAAATTGAATGTAATCAAAGGATTTGATTCCCCTCTACCGTCCCTCCTCACTCTAGTCAACCCCCCCATGATTATGAGGGTGACAGTGTGAGCATAGTTTCTGCTCAAATGTTCAGACTATGGATATGTGTAAGTAGCCAGTTACCAATGGAGACCCTCAAGAATTGGTCTTGGGACTGCTACTTTTTTTTTTGCATCTACTTCTCTGAAATCACAGCCAGTGTCAAGGGCCTCTGGCTAACCAAATTTGCAGATGATTGCAAATTAGAAGTGGTCATAGAATCCCTCATTGAGACTAATGTTCTCCAAGAAGAACTGACACAGACAAATAACCAATGTCAGAGCCGTGGACAAAAACTAAATGCCAAGGATTGGATAATAGTATCCTATGAGAAGTTAGCCACCCCTTGTAACTATCATATTGACAGCATACCCCTAAGAGTCAAAAAAGTAGTCAGAGACTTGGGGACACAAACAGACAGTAATCTAGCCTTTGGCCATCATTTGTCTATGGTCGTGAGGAACTCATTCTATGTTGTGTAACTTATAAACAAAGGTATATCATCTAGGTCCAAGGAGGTCATTGTTACACTGTATTTGGCATTCTTCAGACCTATCATTGAGTACAATGCCCCCTTTGGTATGTATCTAACCAGGTACATCCAACAACTGGAATGTCCACAGAGGTTCCTCATTAAAACAATACAGGGTGGAAATAACATGGCCTATGCAGTCTGCCTCAAAGCTCTATCCCTGTATTCTGTTTCCTACAGGCTGTTGAGGAGAGATCAATGCCTGGCATACAAATCATCATCAGACCACACTCCAATGGACCTCCTCCATATCCACAAAACAAGCAGCACCAGGATTACCTGTTCTAAAGACTTAAACCTTACCAGTGATATAAAAGACTTAAACCTTACCAGTGATATAAATAGGACCCTCTGGAGAGAAATGTATGTATCCCATAGACTACTCCTTTTATAGGTTCATAGGTTCATAGGTTGGTACTAGGCTATCAGCCCTAGGGCCTATACAAGCCTAGCCATAACAATTCCCTGGCTATTTCTTCCCACACTATTTACTTCCCTGGACCCCTGTCTAACAGGGCGACTGACGTGATCACCGGGGTGAATATCATTTCTCCCATCCAATAGTCAAGGTTCCTTTTGAAGAGGGCCAAAGAGGCACTTTGCTTGACATGTATGGGCAATCTATTCCAGAGTCTGGGGAGTCTCTGGGTCAGGAACCTATCCCTCCAGCATGTTTTGTTTATTGTGATGACAAGGTTTAGATCCCTGGAGCGTGTGGCTCTGAGGGATTGGGATTTCTTTAAGTGTAGTATTGTCCAACAGCTCTGGGTTTGACATGGCCTTGTATGTTAGGTAGAGATTGCCTCTGAGTAGACGATATGCTACAGAGTATAGCTGGAGTTTTTTAAGGCAGTCAGCGTAGGGCATCTGTTTTAGGCCTGTGATTCTTTTAGTGAGGTATTTCTGCGGCCTTTCCAGTTGTTGCAGATGTCTTGAGAGGTACATACCAAATGGGGCCTTGTATTCTATAATGGGTCTAATGAGGGATGAGTACAGTGGGACAATGACCTCCTTTTTTCTGGATGAAAAGCCCTTAGTGATGAGGTGTGCCACATAGAAGGATTTCCTGACTGTTGTGGCGATGTGGTTATCGAAGGTGAGACCACTGTCCACCTGTGTCCCTAAGTCTCTTATCACACTTTCGGTGTTTAGTGTACTGCCACCTATATGGTAATTCACAGATACATGTTTTTTCCCAAAGGTGATAACTATACATTTCTTGGCATTGAGCTTGAGCCCATGGCTCTGGCACCAAGCATTTGTTTCTGTAAGGCCCTTTTGTAGAGTATCCACATCATTTAGGGATTCAATAATGGCTCCCAGTTTGCAGTCATCTGCGAACTTTATTAGCCAGAGTCCCTTAGTGTTGGCCTGTACTTCAGAGAAGTAGATGCCAAACAAGAGCGGTACCAGGACTGAATCCTGAGGTACTCCACTTGTCACTTGTCTGGAGCTGGATTTGGAGACAGCTACTTTTACAGTGAGGGTTCTATCAGTAAGCCAGTTGGCAACCCATTGGGTGACGTAGGGATTAATGCCCAGCTTATTAAGTTTATCTATGAATCCAGAGTGGGGGATGGTGTCAAAGGCCTTGGCAAGGTCTAGATAGGCTGTGTGGACCACCTTACCCTTGTCCATGGCTCTGGAGACTGATTCAAAGAAGTCAGTCAGGTTCAGGAGACAAGATCGGCCCTTCACGAACCCAAACTGGGTGGGGTCCAGTGTTTGAAGGTTGCCAATGTCTTTGTTTATATGTTCCATGATAATACGCTCCATGGCCTTGCAGATAAGGCTTGTCAGACTGATGGGATGATAGTTTCCGGGATCCAAGGTGGATCCCCCCTTTTGGAGTGGGATAACTGTAGCTCTGCGCCACTCAGTGGGCATGAATCCTGAGGTGAGGCTATGATTAAACATGACACTTAGGTGAGGTGCCAGTTCATATTGTAGTTCATGTAGTACACAGCCCGGGATGTCATCTGGTCCCATGGATGCTGTATTCTTAGCTTTGGAGAGTGTGTTTTTTACCTGTGTGGCTGTTATTACCAGAATTTGGCAATCTTCCGGTATTGAGATGGGCCATTTAGGGGGTGAGAGGGGGGTGAAGTTGGCACTGAATCGATCTGCCAGGATATTGGCAATATCCTTGGGATCAGTATATTTAATGCCATTTTTTTTAGCTCAGAGCAGATCTGAGCATTGCCATTTAGATTCTTGACATAGTTATAGAATGTCTTGTGGTTGTCTTTGGAATCTTTGGCAATTTTATTATAGATATATATATATATATATATATATATATATATATATATATATATACATATATACATATGTCTATATATATATATATGTATATATATATATATATATATATATATATATATATATATATTATATCCGGAACAGACTCCCCATCCATGTGAAGTAGAGTTATTCCCTTACCCACTTCAAGTGCAACTTGGACAATTTTGATGGAGGATTGGAAATTCTTTCCTGGTTTGGCACCTATGACTATAATAGACAAAGACAGCCTGTAAATGGTTCATCTCCCAGGCCTCTGCTTATATGTGTCTCAACTCCCAAGCCCCTGCTTACACTTGCCAATGTTACCAAAACTTGTCAGAGATTTGGGAAGCACAACTAGGCTTAAAAATGCCTCAGTGGCCATTAGCCTAGTATGTACTTGTGAACATATGAACCTACTGTGCGTGTTCCATGCTGATGGTACCTGCGGATAAGACATTACTTTATGATGATGATGTAACAAAGCCTGTTCCATTCCATGCTGATAGTACCCAAGACTCTGACACTACTGTCTTATGATGTAACAAAGCTTGTGTGTGTTCCATTAAGATGGTAACAAAACCTGTGTTTTCCATGCTGGTGGTAAATGAGCCACTGACACTTCTGTGTTACAATGTAACAAAGTCTGTGTGTTCCATATCTGAATGGCTGTTGCCCAAAAATAACTCATTATGTCATCATGTATGGAATCAAGTTGATAATCTTTTGTTTCATACTGTAAAAATTTGTAAAGCTTTGGCAGCACAAAACCTGTGCACTGATATTTAAAAATTTCAGGTCACTAAATCACGTGTTGAACATTTGCACTGCTTGCCTTTTGCACTCACCACAAGCACACCCCAATTATCACTGAATAAATCTGTTGCTCTTGATAACTGCACCACATCATGTTGTTCATTCCCTGTGCGATACACATTCCCACACACAGCCTTCAAAAATGTTATGTCTGTATAGAGCAGTCAGTCTGTCTTCAGTCATGGATAGTCCTGCTCATTCACCTGCTTCTTTATTGACCCTTTTTTTTTTGTTTTGTTTTTTTTCTGGGAGAAGTAAACTCCCAGATACCTATGCTGAGTTACTATAATTCAAATGACCATTTTCTATGGCTGTCAACAATGTAAAAATATGTAAAAAGCTCGTAACTCTGTTTGTAAAGGGCATGTCTATCATAAAGTTTTGAGACCTGACATTTTCTAAAGTCGAGCTAAAAACTGAAGCAAAATTAGAAACCAAACAGATTATGTTATATTTGAATGTTGGTGATGTTTGCTGTAGCTTTATTTTTGTACTATCACACTTGCTGAAGTGATTGTACTTTTGTGCACTGTATATTGTAGCCTTACTTGTATAAAGGGGTATATCAAGGTGGCTTTGGTATAAATCCTGGTTGTTACATGGAAATGTATTCATAAGCATTCCAGTCACTTGTACCAAGGTTGGTTAGACTATAGACTCTTTGTATTATTTTGTCATTCACCAATACCCCATATGCATTATACAGGTTGCTATCAAATTCTGTACCTTATGCATTTGTCAGCAGTGCTTATCTACTTTGTTGGGTTATATGAACACTAAAGCCATTCCCATATATATTAATTCTGCAGTTCATGCCTTTGAACCACTGCAGCCTTTCATTACTATTTTGTTCCTGAAATGCAGTAGTTACTCCACTGTTTTTGCATACTGTAGCAGCAAAATTCACTTCCAAATCCCATTATACAGATCTAACAAATATCTAACACATTTGTTTCAATGGTATGTTGCCCTGTAAATAAAGACATATGCATTAAATTATATAACTGAAGAAACTTGGAACATGTCTTCATTTTCATGTATATACATGTATACACGCACACACACCACACACACACACACACACACACACACTCATTTTATATATATATATATATATATATATATATATATAGATAGATAGATAGATAGATAGATAGATGTTTACTTTGGTTGTGGTAATAGTTAGCTGCTTAGTGACACAATTTGGTTGACAAACAGCTGATCAGCAAAATCACTACAATATCTGAGTTGGAGAATGTGTCCTTTTCACCAGTATTGTGCAATTATATATAATTCTATTATATTGTTTTGTTTGTTGCAGCGTAGACACTGGAGTTTGAAATTCATGTTTATTTACAATAAATACAGTTCAGAAAAGAGAAAAAGATAGTTCAGTTTACCATTAAAATAAATTATCTTGCCAGGTTCCTGTTCTGCAGACTCTTCACAGCTGAAGTCAAAAGCAATATTTCTTCACAATCAGAGGTAATATCCCCCTTATAGACAGGGATAGGGTACAGTAACTAGCACAATTAAGGAACAGTACTTAAACTGACTAAACAAGCAGCTCTCTTTGCAGTTCCACAGATAGGAATAAACCAAAATATCTTTCCCTTCCACACAAGCAGGGATATCGCCAGCTGGATTCTCTTCTAAATAATGAATCTCCTATCCCTTTCCATATGTTCTCCCACTACTGGCACCACAGATCTTAACTCATCCCACAGATCTAAAACTGGCCTATTGTACTTTTTTCACCTTCCATCTAGTTCATCACAGTTAAAGCTTTGTTGAATGTTTTTATAAAAACTCTGTAAAATTTGTTGTAACCCTCAATACATTTTGCACAAATGTCATTAGACTCTACAAAAGAAAACTTTAATGATGGTGTTTCTACACTCCTTGTTGAATTGATAACCTGTTGGTGTAAAAAGAATGTGTGCCATGTCTGAAAACAGTTAAGATGACCTGCCTACTTACCCAGTTAATAAACTGAAAATAAATAAATACATACAAAACAGCATGTAGTGAAAATCATTTTCATCCTTCATAGGTACTATCTGTTCATCTTTCTCTTCACCAAGTGCAACTTCACCTGCTTTTAGAGTCTGGCTTCTATTTCTGATTGGATTTATAGTTTTGGTAGTAGTATAGAGAAGCTTAGGGCTCTATTCAGTTTCTTTCTTTTCTTTTTTTTTCAAGATCCATCCAGTCCTTTCTCCATTTCTGGTCTTATTTCCTGTAGTGTATTTTTAATTTGGGACCTTTCATCTGTGCCTTCCATGATTCTCTTTATTTCCCTTAGTGTATTATTTACTAATAGCCTTCCTCTGTGAGTCTCTACACTGATTTATTTGCTGACTTTAGATGAAGAAGTCTCTAGGCAGAACTCACACTCCCTGTCAGTTTTTAAACTCACTTCCTTCAATATTTTAATATGAATCTTCTGACAAAGCTCAGTAGCTGATTTAGATGACCATTCTATCAAGAAGCAATTTTTTTTCTCTTTTTATGTCTTCTAGCTCTACATTTTCTCTTTGCTGGGGATATGTACTTCGGGCAGTATACCTGGCTATATATTTTAGGCAGTATATGTGGCTATATATTTTCCCCCAGAGAATAATAAAGTAGGGGGTGTGTGGGGGGTGCAGGGGGGTGAAGCCCCCCTGCAGAAACGTAGATTTTTTTTTGAACTACACATACACGAAAGCGCTTTTTGATGTTAATCGCTTTTGTGTATGTGTGTTCGATGTTTTGTGATTCAGACATATGCTACTCGAGCATGTGTCCTAGACCCATATATATATATATATATATATATATATATATATATATATATATATATATATATATATATATATATATATATATATATAATTTTTACTATTTTTTTCTATAAAATTGTTCTTTTGCCTAATGTTTCCAGTTTAATGCAATATATGTAATTGTTGGTAGAAGAAGTATTTTACCTCCAAAATACAAGTCTGGTAAGTATTTAATGACTATAGACACACACACACACACACACACACACACACACACACACACACACACACACACACACATTCAGAAACACAGACATGCAAATATAAATAGAAACATACATTCAAACTACAGATGGATTCACACACATGCATATAAACAGACATACACACACACACACACACACACACACACACACACACACACACGTGCGCGCACACATACACAAACACAGACGTATCATTTAAAATCAATTTCAATCTATCATGTTATTTAAAAAACATAGAATATAAGGTAGCTCTCTTGTTTTACCCCCCCCCCCCATCCTTTTCTTCCTTCCTTACATGGTCTCTGTCTTTCTCTCTCACTTTCGCTTTCATGCACACAATACATTTTCACATGCTTGCAGAAAGAAACATAAATAAGCACGCATTCACACACACACACACACACACACACACACACACACACACACACACACACACACACACACACACACACACACACACACGTACAAAAATGCTTTATTTTCACATTTTTACTTTAATTTTATGAAAATGGCAATCATTTAACTGTATAGTGTCCATGCTTCGTGGCAGCATGTAAGTTCTGCCATGAAGCGACAGACTTGTTTTTAGCGGGCATTGCCTGTACATTAACACCATGCTATTGAATGTTTTTTCTCCAGTTATGTTGGTGATGTACAGGTTGCCCTTATTCTAGTAAGAAATCCTTCACCTTGTTGAGCTACCTCATTTAAAGGGCCCATATACCACTATTACATATATGAGTCTCTGACACATAAACACCAGAAAACCTCTGAAAGTAAAATCATAGTAAAAAAGTGAACAAATCTTAACACAAAGTAAAATCAACAGTACTCTATAAAACACCATAGACAAAACTATCTGTTACTTATATGTATCAACTATCAGAAAACACAGCTGTGTTAACATGGGAAATTCCCAGTCACTATTGTACCACAATCTCCCACAAAGGAATACCAGCATTTTGTGATCATATAACTATTCCCTTGTGCCAGTGTTCGGTTTGGTTGAAGAACTGAACAAATGATCAATATAATCACATTCACGTGCACGCGCGCGCGCACACAAACACACACACACACACACACACACACACACACACACACACACACTCAAATTTAAATAATAAATCTATTTTTACTACTTTTCCTGTTAGTTCATAACAGCAAACACTCTGGCTTCGTCAATGTTATGAGCAAGCAACAGTCCAATGGGATTAAATAAAGAACTCTAATCACATGATTGATGTCCCATTCATTCTACTCATCAACAATAACAACTAACACAAGCACAACCATTTCTTAACATTCATATTCATTAAACGTATTAAATGTTGTTAGAACACCATTAGCAACATATATTCATTCTACATTTCTTAAACACCTTTATTAAAATATCTCTTTAAATATAAATATCTCTTTAAATATAAACAAAGTTACTAACTTGTGTTTTTCCTGACAAAATACTTACTCCCATACCTCTCAAGTATACCTATATTTGAAGAACATTCCTCATTTTGAGTCTTAAAAGGTCCATGTTCTTTAATGTCCCACACTGAAAGTGTCTAGTACACATTCATTCCTAAGAATTATTTGTATTATTATCCATTGCAAATGATACCAAATCATATTACTTCATCAAAATAATGTTATATAATATAAAGTAACACATTTTATCCAGCCTATGAGCTTCCTAAATGATGTTGTTAGCTGTTAGTATGAGTTCCACATTTTGCAGTTTCGTTCCACATTATTAGAGGATGTGTTCCACAATTTGCACATGGAATGTTAAGAGCTATGCTTACTCCATAATGAAAGGAACTCAATAACACCACTTAATGCCCAAAAATATATTACATATATTATGTTTTCAAAAAATGTGAATGCAATGAAAATGTAAAACTGCACTTATATCAAAATGCAGCTAAATAGAAGTATTTTATAAAACAGTCAGTTAATCAAGAAATTCTTATACATCAATAGTATAAAACTATGTCAAGTTGGGAAAACTTTTGCAATATTTTTTAATAAATGGTTAAGCTAGAAATTTTCATTTAAACCTAGATGAAACAGAGCAAGCAATTAGACAATCCATTGTCTTTCCTTTTTGTTCAAAATAGAGTGCTTCCTTTAGAGGTAGTTACTAGGCTTGTAGTCCAAGCAACCACTGAGGAACCTAACCTAAAATTATGGTTTCCCTAAAGAACTATCTGGTTAAGTGACTTGCTCAAGGTCACACAGTAAGCAAATGTGGGCATACCTCTCAACTGTCCAGATTTTCACAGAATGTCCAGATTTTTGCCTCATAAGTTTAGTGTGTTCCTCATGAAAGCTGTAGTTTTCTGGATTTTTGTGGCAAATCAGTGAGGACTGACTTCACTAAATGATGACAGGCATTTGAGTTTCAGACTTCATATCCTTCAGAAAATGCATGGTAACACAATATTTTTATTCTAGAAATGTTCTAAGTTTATAAGAGCAACATTTAAAATTTGTACCTATTTTATGAGGCTCTGTACCCCCATTATTTTTGGCTTTGTCCAGATGTTTTTTGTGCTAAGAAGTTGAGAGTTACAAATGGGGGTTGAGGCAAACCAAGCCTGTACCACAGGAATAACAGTTCACAACATTAACCCTCTATTTCAAGTTCCCAATCCACAGTCATCCACAATTTTATCAATCCCCACTAAGGAAAAAATAGCTGAAGGGGGTTTTATGTACAGGGCACTTGTTCTTTGACAGTGAATATCACTCGTATATAGTGCAGTACATTGTCTGATAGAACAGGAAGACTGTCCTACATAAAATACCCCACATCCATATACTGCTAAATAAATCATTCAGACATTGCCAGCGATAAGGTGTTTAATTTCATAAGTTTTTGAAGTATGAATATAGAAAAAAATATCTTACAAATATCAATGTAAATTTTCCCCAGATCTGAAGGCAACACTCCCCTTTGAAATAAAAATCCTTCATTTAACAAGAAATAACCTCATCTGAAAAAAAAAACTTAATCAATTAAATTAAAGACCAGAGTCTGTTCTACTTCAACATCTCCTGAAATATTTTTAACATTTTTCTTATATTTCTCTCTGACTTTTCTCTCTTTTTATAGATTTGCCTAAAGGGATAGAATCAGTGGCCATGTTAGAAACAGAAGGCAAGTTAGCATGAGTAACTAGTCAGAAGAATCTATGCCACTGTTCATACTGGATAACCAATCAGAACTCAAGTCAGTGTTTTTTTTTTAAATAGAATCTCTGGAGGCCACTCTTTTGCATTTACTCTTGTCCTTATTTATAATTCTTAAATATAGCAATGAAATGAAGGTTCTGGATTTTGAGCTGGAAACCAGGAAGTTATAAGAATTTAAAATGGTCATAAGCTAATATAATAAACAGGTAGGCTTTACTTTGGGGAAAAAAGCAGAAGAAGGCTATGCCTTTTGATGTAATACATCTGACCAGGGAGGTATATATATGTATATATATATATATATATATATATATATATATATATATATATATATATATATGGATCACCTTCAGTTGACCGAAACGCCGATTCGCCGACACGCGGAAGAGGAACGCGAACGGACCGACAACGCAGTTGACCGACATGCTGGAATCCCGACAGCCGGAAGACCGACAAGGGGAATGTGTAAGCGCGACTTGGTAAGTATGCGATAGTGAGGGATTTAGGATTAGGGAGCGGACAGGTAAGTGTGCAATAGTGAG
>NC_056745.1:461557883-461560383 GCF_019279795.1 Protopterus annectens
GGAAGAACCTTAGCATTATCAGGGGAATCAAAATCGATAATGCATATTTAAATAAATGTTTGACACTTAAAATAGTTCCTAAGGGACTAAGATTTTTTAAAAAGCCTATGAGAATTTTATTAAATGACCAAACTTGTGAGGAATTTGAAGCACTATTTAATCAGTTTGGATATGAATTTATGAAACTTTTGATAAGAAAAAATGAACTGAGACTATGTAAATTAATTGAAAAAGTGGAAAAACTTAACAAACTAATAGTTGATGATTTATTGTTTGAACAATGGGAGAGTTTATATTATAAACAATTTACGGAGGCAAATCGAAAAGCACATAGTATAGTACAAAAGAAACACAAGAAGATAGAGAGGGATATGATGGATTATAGAAACAATTCAGCATACCCCTGGAAAAAGGAGATATGGAACACTATAGAAATGAATGCTAGATCGGGTCCGGAGAATAATAATGGAAACTATCGTTCCTATAGTGAGAATGAAAATTTTTATGGGGGGAGGAATCGAAGTGTAAGGACAAATTGGCAAAGGAAATGGAAATGGAGAAAAAACAGACAGGGATGGGGACAGAGGCACTTTTACAATCAAGAACGGAGGGAACATTACTAACAGAGAATCATGGTGAACAGATTATTAATAGTATATCGCTTGAAGTGAACAGTAGCCCCATTGCACACACAGCTGATAATAAAGATATAGTAATTAGCAAGAACAAATTTAACATTTTAAATTACACAGGAATGGAAATTAGTGATGAATTTTTTTACACTCTTTTCAAAGGGAATGAAATTTGTCCCTAGAAAAAAATTTCAGGTAGTGGATTGCATTACTGAAATTAAGAAATTTCTTAGGAAGATAAACTTAGCTATTCATTTTAATAACAAGTCAATTATGGGGGAGAAAACTAAATAAAAAAAAAAGTATGTATATACCACCTACTCACCCCAATGTAGCTATGTATGAGAAATTAGTTACCAAGGAAATTTATCTATTAAAGAATGAAATTAATTCTAATAGGGAGAAAAGTAATTTAGATAAGGAAGAATTTTTATTAATACAACGGCTAACCAATGATAAATCAGTAAGAATCATGAAGCCGGATAAAGGGGGTGGAGTTGTATTATATGACCAAAATGAATATAACAATAAGATGTTTGAAATATTAATAGAGTCAGGTAATTGTACGTCTGTATCTGTGAATGAAATTAACATCGGGTACAGACAAATAGACATGTTCATTGAGGAATTGTTATTAGATGGAAGAATCAATTTAGACATGTACAGATTTTTGACTGTGGAACATCCCACACTGGCCACCATTGTGGGAGTTCCTAAAGTACATAAAAATTTATATGACCCACCATTTCGGCCAATAATATCAGGCAGCCGATCAAAGACATTTCCTTTGGGAGTAGCCATTGATACATGGCTAAAACATATTTATGACAAGATATCACATTTGATTAAAGATTCTTGGATTTTTCTGGGGAATTTGACACCACAATTATGGAAAGAAGGACTGACATTTATTACAGTAGATGTTATAGATCTGTTCTCATGTATCCCAAAGGAAGAGGGTCTAGATAGTTTTTACAATAGTATTAGACAGTATTCACATCTGGATTGGGAACACACCAATCTAATTATGGAACTTATGTCAATAATCCTTGAGCACAACTACATCTATTTCAAAGGGGAATATTACAAGCAGACCCAGGGAGTGGCTATGGGGGCTGCATGCGCCCCCATATATGCAAATTTGGTCATGTTGGATTGGGAAACCGAGAAATTGTTTAAGAGTGAATATTTTAGATTTATAAGACATTATACGAGATTACTGGATGATATTTTCATATTATGGGATGGAGCTGAAATGAAAATAGAGAAGTTCATCAACTATTTGAATAGTACTAGTCAATATCTGAAATTCACTTACAATTATAGTCGTGAGGGCATTGCTTATCTTGATGCATTTCTTTCCATTAACGAGGATGGTTTGAAATCCCGTATATATAGGAAAAATACTTTCTCTAATAATTATTTGGAGTACACAAGCAATCACCCATTTAAAACCAATAAGAGTATATTTAAGGGGCAGTGCATTCGCGCTGCCAGAATGACTTCCATGTATAAAGATATGTTAGATGAAATTGACTTTATATGTAGTCTGTTTAGAACCAGAGGATATCCCACTAAGCTAATGAATGAAATAAAAACATATGTAATAGGGGAATGGGGGAAAACATATCCCCCAGTATTGGGTAAACCCCTTATAAATAGTGTTATAAAGAATGAATGTGCTATTGAATACAAACGAGCATGTATTTTGGAATATACCCCTCAGGCTACACAAATAAATCAAATTTTAAATAGATATTGGAATGTACTTACAGTAGATAGTGCATTGAAAGAAATAGTAGGGGATGCACCCATTTTTGTATACAAAATGGGAACAAACATGAAGTCCATCTTTGAGAGGAACAATA